>NC_135214.1:20528356-20583356 GCF_052324685.1 Brachyhypopomus gauderio
GTTCATTATGTTTTCGTTATCCTCCAGCATCACCTAGTGTCTTAAATCTGAATTTCATCTAGAGCTTCTCTACCGCCCACTGACCGGATCAGCACAGCAGACTGAACTGTAGAATATAAAGTAGGCCTACAGGCAGGTTTTTTAGATGTTCAGCTTTACAGCTGAATTTACAGACACGTTCAAATTAATGGACAGTTGTTCCCTCACAAATAAATTCTAGCACCGTATATATTTGAGATGTTTCAGTTATGTGCACAACAAAGATTGACATTACCCAAATCATTTGGCTCATAGTGAGGATCATGTGGTAAAATATTTGGTAATATAATACAGTCTGCCTTTTGTGGGTCTTTATCAACTAGTGGTTGAAAAATGGTTTTGTAATTTTTAAATTAATTTAAATATAAGCTATTTTATGTGATTATACGTTAGGCTATTATATCATTTTCAGACAACAAAATTTCCATTAACACGGTAATTCATAAAATCTCCACTAGAGGTCAGTGGAGGAATTGTTCTGACTTCCAGTGACGCTTTGGAGAGAAATGTTAGGTCGAGCATGTCACAGCTTTTTCGCAGTTTTTTTTTATATATGTTGACAGTATCAGAAATATATTACATAACAACAGGGTTGTTTTATTGATATAATTTAGCCACCTAAGAAGTGAATGTGTCTGCCTTCCGGGTACACAACGTTTCCATAAGCAAGGTGCTTATGAAGTTAGAGGAGGGGGAAACACTTTGCTTGTACAGTTGATGCCCCTTTGTTTGAAACGTCCTGTTTTTCTGGAAACCTTGTGTTTTAGCAAGAGCCCATTATTACTGGGGGGACAACACTCGTTACGGCGTTGTCCTTGTGTCCTGTTGTCCTGTTGTTCTTGTGTCCTGTTGTCCTTGTGTCCTGTTGTCCTGTTGTCCTTGTGTCCTGTTGTTCTGTTGTCCTTGTGTCCTGTTGTCCTTGTGTCCTGTTGTCCTGTTGTCCTGTTGTCCTTGTGTCCTGTTGTCCTGTTGTCCTGTTTAAAACAGTTGAACATTAAGTCAAAGACAGTTGTATCAAGATTAGTTGATTTCATGCTACCTGATTTAAGTAAACTATCTGAAGATTAAACATGTACATTTGTTTATCATTTGTTTATCATTTATTAAAATGGTTGTCAGAATTATGGGCATAATTTTGCTTTGTGCTGGGGGCTTCAGCGCCATTAGGAGTTCAGCGCCATGGTTTAAAACATCTCTTTTGTTTTTGTTTTCTAATTGTTCTGATTAAAATACTTTATTTTGTTTCAGGATCAATTGTACTGTACCATGTAAATTTTCTTGGTATCTGCTCATTCTGTTAATTTTGTAATGTTTGCAGCAAAGTGCTATATAAAATATTTTCATAGCACACTCTCAAAAAGTTACAACAAAATAAGCTTGTCAGAAATTGGGGACATATCCGTTCACTTTAAATAACCTTTTTAGATTTTTTTGCACTACTTAGATTGCGAAGTAACAGTCAGATGCTTGAAACTTACGCAGAACAAACTGCATATTGACTGTGGCAGTCAGTCCACAGTGCCTGTCCTAATACAGTCCTAATATACAGTCAAAGTTTATTTGTATAGCGCTTTTAATAACTCAAGTTGTCACAAAGCAGCTTTACAGGATTTACAAGGTTAACAATACTATGGGTCCAAATCCCTAATGAGCAAGCCAAAGGTGACAGTGGCGAGGAAAAACTCCCTATGATGGTGGGATTAGGAAGAAACCTTGGGAGGACCAAGACTCAAAAGGGAACCCATCCTCCATTGGATGGCCCGTTAACACACAAATTACACAAAATACAGACAAATACACAAGTCACACACAAATCACACAATCAGACTAAGTAAAAATGATTAAGTAAGTGATGATACTGGTATTGTAGGCTCCAACTGCAGTGTTACTCCCCAGGTGAACCTCGGAGAAGAAAGATATGTGATGTGGTAAATATGTAACAGATTAATCAAAGGCCAAAGTAAACAGATAAGTTTTTAGTCGAGATTTAAACATTGAGACCGTGTCTGAGTCCTAATTCAGTCCTAATTCAGTCCTAATACAGGCCTAATACAGTCCTAATACAGTCCGAATACAGGCCTAATAAAGGCCTAATACAATAAAGGCCTAAGGTGGCTTGGTGGTTAGCACGTTTGCCTCTCAGCACTGGGGTTTTGGGTTCAAGTCCCTATCTGAGTGGAGTTTCCATGTTCTACCCGTGTCTGCGTGGGTTTCCTCCGGGGCCTCCGGTTTCCTCCCACAGTCCAAAGACATGGAGGTTAGGTGAATTGGCAGTCCCTGACAAATTATCCCTGAGTGTGTGTCTGTGTATGTTGAATAAAAAAAGTAGTGTGTATGTGCATGAATGTGTGTGCGTTTGTATGCCCAGTGGTGGATGGTGCTCTGCCACTAGGGTCTGTCCTCTCTCCCCTTCCTGCACCCCATTCAGTCCCCCAGGGGGCTGTGGATCCCGGTAGAGAGTACGCTGTGTGTGATTGGTTGTCTGTGACTTGTACCTGTGTTAAATTGTAAAGCACCTTGGGTATTCTGAAAGGCGCTATATAAATCGAACATTCATTCATACAGGCCTAATACAGGCCTTCTCTTCTCGGTGGTCTTTTGTGTGAACGCTCTCAAGATTTGACAAAGTTGTGTTTCACACTTGGATACACTTGGGGGCGCCAATGGGCAAAATACTCCTGTAGACACAATAGAGGGTTTTCCATCCACCGAGTTTTTGCGCATTTTGAAAATGCGCATGAAAAAAGCTGGATGGAAAAAGACCAAAATTCGAAAAAAGCCCCAAATATCGCAAAAAGATGTTTACGCTAGGAGGAGGTGGAAAAGTTAGACTATCGCATCGCCAAAATTCGGAAAAACTGGATGGAAAAGGGTTTTTCACATAAACTATGACGTTTCATGCCTCAAGTCATGTGGTTCTGTACATGATCGCGATGTAAAGATGGCAAATGCATACAAAAACAGTTCTGGAGAGAGCAAAAATTGAATTTAACTTCTCCATGTATAGAAAAGAAAAAGAAAAAAATGTTTCAAAACCTCAACGTACAAAAATACATAACTGCCAGATGGACGTAAAACCACTATTGTTTGGCGTCCTCTCACGTGATCTAAAGTTCATTCGCATATCTGTAATGGAAACAAGGCTTAATTCACATTTTTTTTGCTGCCGAAACTTGGAAATTGCGCATTATTTTTTCGAAAGGTTTGGATGGAAACCCGGCAAGTATATCATTTTTTTGTGAAGAAGGGAAAGACAATTAGATAATGACTGTGACTGAAATATTTTTAAAATGGATAATTTCTCATTTCATTTAAAAAGTAAATATCCTAGTAATCGCAATTTATTTTAATTCAGATTTAACCATATTTTAGTAGATTTGTCACATTGTTGCAGGAAACTGAAAACAGATTGAATGTAAACAATCTGAAAACATGCAGCTCTCAGTTTTCACGTGACACCTGGAGATAAGGGGCGGAGTTACACCTGCTGATGCAGACTGACACACAATAACACCACCCATGCAGTGTTGAGACACGTGTCCTAATAGGACAGTTAAAACTTGAAGCCAGTGTCAGGTGAACATGAAAATGAACCCTTCACATAGCAGATAAAGGTTTTGCCTTTTATGCAATCAATGTTGATGGAAAATGACATTTTACTTATTTTGCACTATAATTGCATTGGTCTACATCAGCAATATTATTAGCTATATAAAACTTCTTAAACCTCAACCACCAATTTTACTCATTTTAATTCATTAGGACTTACATTTAAATCTGTTAGCCTGTGTGTGTGTGTGTGTGTGTGTGTGTGTGTGTGTGTGTGTGTGTGTGTGTGTGTGTGGGTGTGCGCGTGCGTGCGTGCGTGCATGCACATGTGTGTGTGTGTGTGTGTTCACCTCGTGCAGCTGAAGATGGTCTGCAGGCTGGAGAACTGGATGAGGTCTGCTCACACTGTTAGATACTGGACACACACACACACACACACACACACACAGATAAACACACACACACATGTGTGATGTGTGGGGCAGTCATGGTCCTGTGGTAGGGAACTGGTCTTGTGACCGGAGGGTTGTGGGTTTGATTCCCAGGCCTGAGGCCATGACTGAGGTGCCCTTGAGCAAGGCACCTAACCCCAACTGC
Source organism: Brachyhypopomus gauderio (assembly GCF_052324685.1). Lineage (NCBI taxonomy): Eukaryota > Metazoa > Chordata > Actinopteri > Gymnotiformes > Hypopomidae > Brachyhypopomus > Brachyhypopomus gauderio. The sequence continues at coordinate 20,532,542 of NC_135214.1, forward strand.
TCCCCGGGCGCCGGGCTAGGGCTGCCCACCGCTCTGGTGATCACTAGTGTGTGTGTGTGTGTGTGTGTGTGTGTGTGTGTTGCACAGATGGGTAAATGTAGAGGACAAATTTCGATTGAGGTGAAAATCATAATTGACAAATGTAGTACATTTACACACACACACACACACACAGACACGTGCATGAGTGCACATGCACACACATGTACAGAGCTCAAAGACCTACCTGCTTGGGCAAAACATGATAAAAAAACATCTTGTTATGGCTTTGTCATCTTATACACGTATTTCTCTCATAAACCAGAACGCTCTCTTACAGCTTATGGTTGTTTTCCAGAGTATGCTGAAGAGGACCCGTACCAAGAACTCAGGACTGGAGCACTGGCCACGCCCCTAGCCACGCTCCCAGCTATGCCCAGTGACACTCCCTCCAAACATTCTTACCTCACATGTTTTTACTTTTGTCTCTGCTATGCCTTTGTTATGGGGAAAGTAATGCCGATATTCTGAGACCGCACTGGAAAATGAAATACAGAAAACATAAAGAGCCCAGGAACCATACACACACTTCTCTTAAACCTTTCATGTGTGTGAAGTGTGTGGGAGGGTGTGTGCTGGGTTGTGTGTGCTCTTTAAAGTGAGGGTTGTGTGTGCTGGGTTGTGTGTGCTCTTTAAAGTGAGGGTTGTGTGTGCTGGGTTGTGTGTGCTCTTTAAAGTGAGGGTTGTGTGTGCTGGGTTGTGTGTGCTCTTTAAAGTGAGGGTTGTGTGTGCTGGGTTGTGTGTGCTCGTTTGTGTGTGTTGGGTTGTGTGTGCTGGGTTGTGTGTGCTCGTTTGTGTGTGCTGGGTTGTGTGCGCTCGTTTGTATGTGCTGGGTTGTGTGTGTTGGGTTGTGTGTGCTCGTTTGTGTGTGCTGGGTTGTGTGTGCTCGTTTGTGTGTGCTCGTTTGTATGTGCTGGGTTGTGTGCGCTGGGTTGTGTGTGCTCATTTGTGTGTACTAGGTTGTGTGTGCTGGGTTGTGTGTGCTGGGTTGTGTGTGCTGGGTTGTGTGTGCTCGTTTGTGTGTGCTGGGTTGTGTGTGCTCATTTGTGTGTGCCCGTTTGTATGTGCTGGCTTGTGTGTGCTCGTTTGTGTGTGCTGGGCTGTGTGTGCTGGGTTGTGTGTGCTGGGTTGTGTGTGCTGGGTTGTGTGTGCTCATTTGTGTGTGCCCGTTTGTATGTGCTGGCTTGTGTGTGCTCGTTTGTGTGTGCTGGGTTGTGTGTGCTGGGTTGTGTGTGCTGGGTTGTGTGTGCTGGGCTGTGTGTGCTGGGTTGTGTGTGCTCTTTAAAGTGAGCAATGCTGCCATTTTACCTTCATGTGAAAAGCAGAGTGCAGCCATTACTCACTACTTGTTCAAAAAAGTAACTGAGTTAGTAACTGAATTACTCTATAATAAAAGTAACTCGTTACCAGGGAAAGTAACTATTTGCGTTACAGTAAAAAAAAAGTTATATCCCAATGAATAAGGATTTTTTGAAAAAGCAGTTTTCACAGTCAGTTGAAATGAGTAGATCAGAAAGGTGTTTAACTTTTGATATTTATTGCACATCAACAGACCAGTGCAGGATAAAATTCTTTAAAATCCCAAATCTTTGTTAAAAAAAAAAGCAAAAGTAAACAGTTACACTATAAAGTGCATTTACATCGCCACCTTGAAAATGCTCATTTTTGCTTGCTCCTGACTCGCCATTTCTGCCTCTTCTCCGTTTGTGTCGTGTGTCACTGCTGTTTCTTCGGCACACGTGTAAAAACACTGGCTCTGATTGGCTACCATAATGCTGCCTTAGCCAATCGCTTACTGACTTGTTAAGTTAAACAGGTGTTACACCGAGAACTGTGACCTATCGAGATCTGTTATTCCTCACTAGCCTGGGTAGGGGTCCGCTCGCATTACTGTTAGTATATCAATATATAGTAACGCATCGCTTTTAATGACCAGTAACGTCAACGGCATTGTAACAACAGGAAAAGTAATTAATTATATTATCCCGTTACTGACAAAACGATGCAGTTACGTTACCATTATTAAAAAAAACGGCGTTATTCGCAACACTGGCTGTACATCAAAAAATATCTGCCAACTGTAAGGGCGTCAGACATGATCACACAAACATCCACTGAAAGGGCGTGGATCACGTCAGATATGATCACCCAAACATCTACTGAAAGGGCGTGGATCACGTCAGATATGATCACCCAAACATCTACTGAAAGGGCCTGGATCACGTCAGGTATGATCACCCAAACATCTACTGAAAGGGCATGGATCACGTCAGATATGATCACCCAAACATCTACTAAAATGCTGTGGATCACGTCAGGTATGATCACCCAAACATCTACTGAAAGGGCGTGGATCATGTCACACATGATCACCCAAACATCTACTGAAAGGGCGTGGATCACGTCAGACATGATCACCCAAACATCTAGTGAAAGGGTGTGGATCACGTCAGACATGATCACCCAAACATCTACTTCACTTCAGACAAGATCACCCAAACATCTACTTCACATCAGACATGATCACCCAAACATCTACTTCACGTCAGACATGATCACCCAAACATCTACTGAAAGGGTGTGGATCACGTCAGATATGATCACCCAAACATCTACTAAAATGGCATGGATCACGTCAGACACGATCATCCAAACATCTGCTGAAAGGGCGTGGATCACGTCAGACATGATCACCCAAACATCTACTGAAAGGGTGTGGATCACGTCAGATATGATCACCCAAACATCTACTAAAATGGCATGGATCATGTCAGACCCGATCATCCAAACATCTACTGAAAGGGCATGGATCACGTCAGACACGATCACCCAAACATCTACTGAAAGGGTGTGGATCACGTCACACATGATCACCCAAATATCTACTGAAAGGGCCTGGATCACGTCAGACACAATCACCCAAACATCTACTGAAAGGGCATGGATCACGTCAGACATGATCACCCAAATATCTACTGAAAGGGCGTGGATCACGTCACACATGATCACCCAAATATCTACTGAAAGGGCCTGGATCATGTCAGACACGATCACCCAAACATCTACTGAAAGGGCATGGATCACGTCAGACATGATCACCCAAACATCTACTGAAAGGGTGTGGATCACGTCACACATGATCACCCAAACATCTACTGAAAGGGCGTGGATCACGTCAGGTATGATCACCCAAACATCTACTAAAATGGCATGGATCACGTCAGACACGATCACCCAAACATCTACTGAAAGGGTGTGGATCACGTCACACATGATCACCCAAACATCTACTGAAAGGGCATGGACCACATCAGGTATGATCACCCAAACATCTACTGAAAGGGTGTGGATCACTGTATCTGTCCACCAACAGCACAAACCCCTCGTGTCCATCCTTGTCCTTCCTGGACCAACAGAGCTTGTGTGGAGCAGAAAACACAAGAACTGTTGAGAGGAGCCTGTCGGCCGTGGGTGGGAGAAGATGGAGAAGATGGAGGAGATGGACAGGCATGCTCTCCTGCAACCATCCATCTGCTTCCAATGGAGGGTGGAGCGAAGCTAGTCATCCATCGCAGGGCACGGATAGGGCGGGTAGGGTGGCCAGGGAGTGTTGGGTGGGGTGGGCTCATACCTTTCTAAATCAAACACTCAGCCAATGAGGAGAAACATGGATTCTTGTCCTTGATAATAAGGTCCAGTAGCACTATGAGTCTGGTGGAAGACTGAGGTCCAGTATAACGTGATCTCTACCACTGGCTACATTAATGACCTGGAGTATTGCTGTTATTGTCTAATAGAAAGTGCCTAACGATCTGCAGGTGAAGCTTTCTGTGAATGATTTTGGAAGATGGAGGGTTATCATACCTTTGCAAACATTTTGTTTCAGGTTATTTAATGATTTGATGAGAGGAGTGTGCCATTCTGGGGTTTTGTTATGGGCGGGGGTTGGGGGGGAGGGGGGGGTAAATGCACAGTCATTTTGCACTTCTTCCCTAACAAGCTCAAACTGGACTCTGGGGGCAAATGGAGATGAAAACCATCATGTGTGATCTGGCCGAGTGCAAGCGGAGCTGAATCAAAGCTGGATGGGGTCTCCCTCCGCCCCCCCCACCCACATGCCTCTGCCATATGAGGCTCATTAGTGTAATTGTGGGGCAGTGGGAGCAGGCGTGAGGTGATCTCTTTCTTCTTCTTCTGTCCTGTCTGTACACACACACACGTTTTCTCTCTTTCTCTCTTCATCTCTGAGTCTAGAACTCGTCTTTTCAGCATACTCACTCCTTCTTCCTCTCCCTCTTGTTTATTTATTCGTTTATGGAGATTTGGTTTCCTTGATATGACGTTTTGCTCCTTATTAATCTTTCCACCGGACAACCAGAAGTGAGTGGAAGAAAAAGATCAATTAGATTCTTTCAAGTCAGATCAAAGCAGCGTGACCCCATGTCCAGACGCTCAACCTGTGTACCAATTAAACTACTAGGGCATGCTGGCCCCCTACTAATTGAATACTACTAATTGAATGCTGGTGTCAGACACATTATACTGAGAAATACTGGATGCTGGTTAAGTTAAACAAACAGGAGTGAATGTGAATACTGCATAAGCAAAGGGAGTCCTGCCCATACTGACGTAGATGAATGTCCCACTGACATGGAGGGGGGGGGGGGGGGGGGGGTTGGGATGTGAGAGAGGGAAACGTCTCAGTCCACAGACAGGTGCAGTGACCCTGACCACCTCTGGAGGTGCCACGTGCAGTTTATGGGACATTTATGGCCAGGCGGTGCTTTTTACCGTGGCCACCTGGATACAATAAGAGCTCAGGACCTACACCCACACCCCCCACCCCCATAGGGCAGGCAGGCAGGCTCCCGGGGGGGGCAAAGCCCTGTTACCACGTTTATGACGCCGCAAGTGGCCCAGAGGGGAAAGCCTAGCAAATAGAGGGAGCTTGTGTTGTTACTCCGAACACGCCCCCTGAGATATGACCCCTCCCCTCCGAACACTCTCCCTGAGATATGGCCCCTCCCCTCCAAACACTCCTTCTGAGATATAGCCCCTCCCCTCCAAACACTCCCTCTGAGATATAGCCCCTCCCCTCCAAACACGCTTCCAGGAATGGCCCTGCCTACCAAGAGGCTAAATTAGACATTTTTTAATGTGTTTATTTTGTTGTTGTTTTTTTAAGAGTTGTTAATGTATTTCTGATATTTATTCCATTCCCTTTATTTATAGTGACTCAAGACCAGAAGTGGCAGCTTATTAAAATTTTAGAATTTGATTTAAAATTATAAAAACAACTTTAGAATGAACTGAAATAATATATATGCATCATTAACTGTGAATCATGTTTTGGCAGTGCTTGAACTTTGGTGTGCTGCTGACGTGTACTAGAATGGTCTCAGGTAAACCCAGGTGGGCATAACAAAGTGAGAGATGTCAGGTGGGTCAGGCCCGTGTGCTGACCTCCTGACAGACTTCACTAATAACGTCATTAGATTGCCTGGCTTCCTGTGCACTGATATATGGCACTGTTGTTTTTCTTCTTTCTTTTAATCAATTTTTTTCTTGTGATACCTTTTTGGAAATTCAATTTTGGAAAGTCCTAAATTGTAGCAAATATATTTTCACTGCATTAATTTTAAGTTTGAGTTTAAAATTTGCATTTTTTTTCTTTATTATGAAAAATGAAAAATAATCAAATATGCAATGTGGAAAATATCTATACTATCTAATGAAAAATGTATAGGAACCTTATTCAAAATTGCAGTTATGAAAGTAAATCCATATGGACCTAAACACACAGCTACAGAGCTAGCTGTGATTTACCTGCTATGTGCAGGTAAGCAAACTGCCCTCAGTGAGGAGCACACTGACCAATTCTGTTCAGGCAGTGACTGGACACCCCTCAGCTCTAGAAAGCCCATTGGTTGGAGGAGATTGAAAATTGTCCTCATGGCCTTATAAGTGACTACGTGACCAAAGCAGGAACGTAAGCGTGAACCACTGGTTTCTTACTCACTCCTTTTGGTTTGCCACAAAATTAACTATTGAAATTGTGTTTGCAGTCACTTTTGTCATTTTTCTGGATAGAAACAAAAGTAATTTTACAATGTATCACATACAAAATCTAGATAAAATTTACAACAGCCGAAAGGTGACTTCCGTACACTATTATCTTTGCGTACACCAGTGGGGAACCGTCAGGGCCCTCTACGCCCTCTCAGAGGGCCTAAAATGTTCTTAAAACATAAATATATATAATATAATTTATTCAATTTTATTTTATCTACTTACAGTTTGACAATCGACATCTAACAACTACAAATATATAAGAAAATAAATTATTCACCCGTGTCTATTCAATCTGTGTTGGAAGGTGAGGGGTTAAGTGGAAGCCTGTGAGCCTGTGTCTCCCTCTATCAGGACTGTGATGCCCGCTGTTCGTTTACAGAGGGCCTGGCCGTTATAATTCAGCGCAATACCAGTTTCAAATGACAGTAAAATTGACCAATCATATCTTCCCTCTTAGTGGGCGGGCTTAACTGTAAGATAATTTCTGCCCGCTGTGGTGACGCTAACTGTTGTTAGCGTACCACCGCTAGCTAGTTTCGATTCATGCCCTCGTGCGCGTTGTTTACATATTCCACTTCCGAGGAACACGGAGCTGTGAACCGTATTTTGTTGGAACATTATTTTGCTTAAGAAGTTATCTAGTACAGATGTTATTGTTTATTGCGTTTCTAAAGCTCTACTGTCGTCTGGATTTTTAATTTGTTTTTTAATTGCAGTGGGGGGGGGGGGGGGGGGGTGGGAACGGGCCCAGGTTTAACGGTCACGGTTTGCTACTAGCGTACACTATTATGTAGCTGCAGAGGTCGTCTCCATCCAGCCCCTCCTGTGTTTGGGTAAAACAGTGCTTTGGACACAACGTGAGCGTTTCATCTGTTTTTTTCAGCTCAAGCCAGCAGCTGAGAGAGTGTAAGTCATCTCTCTGCACTCGCTCCCATGTTCAGGCAGAACGGAGATGCTCACTCTGGACAGATAACACATGGATCCCCCTCCAACCATCAACACCAGATTCACCCAGCTGAGGAGCATCTGGGGGGACACGGCACACTGACAGAACCCCCACAGAAAAGGTTGTTCAACCTGTGATTTATGGGGGCCAATAGGACCCCCCCCCCCCCCGACTATGATATTAACATGAAAATGCAGCTTGGTTTTCTTTGCTTGATGAAGATGATTTTCATAGAGAGGTGGTGAATCGACACAGACGCCCCCTGGATGTGTGTTAGTATCACGACAGCAGCATGTGGCCAAGGGCATTGATCTACACCAGACACACTGAAGCACATGGAGATGTCCACGGTGTACCTCGATCACAGTATACCTGGTCCACTGTGTTCCTCGTCCACGTTGTACCTTGTCCACGGTGTACCTCGATTATGGTGTACCTCATCCATGTTGTACCTCGTCCACGGTGTACCTCGATTATGGTGTACCTCGTCCACGGTGTACCTCGATTATGGTGTACCTCGTCCACGGTGTACCTCGATTATGGTGTACCTCGTCCACGGTGTACCTTGATCACAGTGTACCTGGTCCACTGTGTTCCTCGTCCACGTTGTACCTCGTCCACGGTGTACCTCGATCGCAGTGTACCTGGTCCACTGTGTTCCTCGTCCACGGTGTTCCTCGTCCATGCAGTTTCTACTGATGGCCAGAAGGCATAACTTTCCATTTTCTTTGAACCCTGTGTAATTCCTACCACAGTGCATAATTACACACCAACCCAGAGCTATTAAAACCCACTTTCTTTTGAAAAAAGAAGTGGCTTGGAGTCTTTGAATGTACACAGAACCTCATCCAAGCCACAAGACCCAGGACGAACATTTAACTCAAACAGCTCTTACTGAACTTGGGTGTCCCACATAAGAGTAAATGGGAAATCCTCCTTGTAAGGGACACAGATCTTAAATTCAGACTCGGAGACCTTGCAGGCAGCCAGCAAGTGAATAAATCAGTACAGAGATGAATGACGTGGAGAAGACGACCATCTGCTGGAAGACGTCGTAAATCTCGTCTTCCGGTTGGGAAGCCTCACGTTCAGCTGCCACCACGCTTGTCTGGTCGCTGACTGAACAAAGGCCAGACCTCCACCTTCTCCACCTTAAGAACTAGAGTCTGGGCGAAATGTCTACAAGGCACATGGACGTAACGGCACAGTGCACATGCAAACGTTAGCACAATCCCATCCTACATTTTGGGATTTATATGTTCTTGGCTGCTTGTAGTACATAGATTATTCAGCAGAATTGCTTACATTATAAAGAACACCAGACATGTTGAAGAGCAGGAGTGATGCCAACAGAGCTACATGTTATCTGTGGTTACTTCCTCACTGTCTCGTGAGTCTTTCTGTTCTTTTCTTGGTTGGTGGCCACAGTTTCTTTTATTTCAGGAAAGCTACCAACAGATATTTGCCAAAAACCTGCAAACCAAACCGTACAACACTTTCCAGGCTCAGTATAAAAGAGGACATAGTGAACCATCTGGTGCAGCCTGTTTCTAAACTTCAACCTCCTTGAGATCCCAACCATTTATATTAATGACACCTTAATAAAAACAAGTGAAACTCTTGCTAAAACCTTTCCTGGCTGGTTAGCAAGAAGCTACTAGAACCGACAACACACCTATCAACATGATCAAGGTGCCAAGCCCATAAACCTTTATTAGGAATTACTAAGCAAAATAACAAATGACATTTTATAGTTTCCGTCAGTGCCAATATATGCGTACATCAAGTTTAGTCCGTTTTTTAGGGCAATAGACAGTTGAGATGAATGACAGTGTTAAACAACGTTGCTCTGCATCCACTGCAGCCTCCTTATTCTGTTAAACACTTTGAAAACAAAACAACAAACAGACAAACGATGAATACAACACCTATAATTGTGTCGGATAGGAATCAGTAACTCTATAAGTGCCAAGAATAGCTCACATAATATTTTAAAGTTCTTTTTTATTTACAGTAACCACTGATCTAAATACTGAAATTGCCACTGATCTAAATACTGAAATTGTTATCAATTGAAAATGTATCACATTCTTGAGGTCTTATAGAGTTGTATCTGCCTTGTAGAGACTTTTAGGTACTTAGGAACCAGACCACAGGTCACACGAATCTCAACTTACAAACATGTTAAGCATGTTTGAACTTCATACACACCAGATAGATTTTTAAGAATGAATCTGAATGAAACACATTAACCTCGTGTTCATTACGCTGTCTTCATTGAAACGGGCTTCCTGTCTGCACCAGTAGTGTTTCAGGCATTATGATTATATCACAGGTGCCCTCATTATCAACACGTTTCTCCGTCCTCAGGAAGCCCAACTTTAACTGCAGGTCAGTCCATGGTTCTAAACAGAGGACAGGTAAACTAATCACACTGTTCAAGGTGACCACTCAGCTGAGTGACCAACCCTCTGATACGCTGGGACAACACGTAGTACTGAGTGCTGTCTCACACATATCGTACAAAAGTGATGAACAGTTTTTCAGCACATCAAATAAGCATTAAAAATCTTACAGGTCATAAAGGACAAAGAAAATAAATTCAGCCTAGTAATACTGAAAAACCCGAGAAGTAAAAACATCAATTTACCACAAGGGGGCGACATTTACACTCCGCTGAGCGTGAAAGACTGCGGGACTATTTTAGCCGTTATTCCTGCAGAGAGCAACCTAGGAAAAAAGAGCACAAAATACACAAGTTTTGTTTTTTACTACAGAAAACAGCAAATATTTTTCAAAAGGCCTCTTCTGGATCTTGAAAAATGCTAATAGCGAACAATAGGCTATCTAGTATACATATATAGTATTTATAACAACAGTTCATTAAATAAAAATAAAAAGTAAAACAATTGTTCCTTCAACTAAGAAAGAAACCGGTCCTGGCTCCCTGATCATATCTGGCGAGATTGTAAAGTGTTAAAGCCATATTTGGAAAGAGCGAGAAAATCTACAAGGGACTTTTATCCTGTGTTTAAAGGAGTGCAAAGGTTCGGCGAAACACTCATTAAAAGATCAAAGTGGATTCAAACATCAAAGTGAACTGCCAGCGGAACTTACTGTATGTCCTCGGGGGGCTTTTGTTTTCCTTAAACGCAAATCTTAAACAAGCAAATCGCAGCATGTTTAAAAATTGTTTGTGCTTTTTTTTTTACATTCGCTCCTTATTTATATATATATATTTTTCTTCCTTATTTTTATATATATTTCATTTTCCCGAAGCTGTAGAAGTCTGATCTTTAGTAAGGAGGTCATATTCATTAAGATATATTCACGGGGGAGAACCGAGCGCTGATTAAGCTACTTACAACTAATCTTAAATGTGGTTGATCCCCAACGTGATGGAGACGTGAACCTCTAATAGATCAGAGTGGCTGTAAAACACTGCGGAGAAACGACATGTCTCTAAACATAAATCCACCATGCTGAAATATTGGGGTTCTTACAAATCAAACGACTGCTGTACGCTAGAAATAAGAGGATATTGTGTTGTTCAGATGTTGTTACATTCATTTATAATAGCCAATTAACTGTAAAATATGGTTTTGCGAAATAACACATTTTATAACATTTAAAAATAATACAGTGTGTATTAAAAGCGCAACAAAAAGTAGTTTTTTCTCTATATATAGCTTTAGTCTGCATATCAATGAAAGTTTCTAATAGGCATTACAATCTTATTACAAAATTTCCTTTAAAATATGCAATACCATATATCGTATATTTAGATAAAATGTTTAGACTTCTGTTAACGAAATGATGGTCACGCATAATCGTTAGGAAAACGTGTGTTCAGTCAACTCTGCTCCACATCTCAGCTATTTTAATATTTATTAATATATGAATCAAGTTTAGTTGAAAACCGTTTAATTTAACAAAAACAAAAGGGTTATATGTATTCTTTTAGACTAGGACTGATGGAGTGAATATTAAATAGCAGGTTTTAAACGATGATCACCTGGTCAAAATTAAAGTATTTACAAAGTGAATCTTGTTAGTCTGTTGATAGGTCGAACAACAACAACAACAACAATAATAGAATTTACAAATACACATTCCCAGTAAACATACACAATTTATTAGTATTAATATTCTTTATTATAGCCTTATTATAGTTAATTGTATTATTACTTTTTGACCCACTTACAGCAAGCATCCTTTTATGAACTGTAGTTACTTGCAACTGATAATAATAATAAGGATAATAATAAGAATAAGAATAAGAATAATACCACCACAAATACACATTCCCGGTGAATAGACGACAGACGCTTTTATTCCGTTTCCAAAAGAGAGTGTGTAGTCTGCGCTTCGGTTAGTGTTCCTGCTCCTTTAGAACAAACTAGTTCCAGGAGACCACGGGCTACTTCTGACTGATATTATCATCATTATCATAATAGTGGAATGATAAAGTCTGTCAGTATCAAGAATCATTATGAAAAGCGGATATTTCAACCAATATTTTTTCGAAGGACATATCGTCATGATTTTTAAACATGCGCTAAGATCTATCTATCTATCTATCTATCTATCTATCTATCTATCTATCTATCTATCTATCTATCTATCTATCTATCTATCTATCTATCTATCTATCTATCTATCTGCCTACCTGCCTGTCTGTCTGTCTGTCTGTCTGTCTGTCTGTTGTCTGTCGTCTTATATCCCAGCACACTGAAATCGTTTTAATGTTTTATATCATTTATTCCTTTTCTTACCTTGTGGCTCAGTTATCCGGTTTCTTTACAGTAACTAACACTAAGGTCTCCACGTGTGGGCCTAGGTTGTGTTTAAATGAGCCTCTCTCAGTGGTGCACACACACCTGCGCTGAGGTGCCTCATTTTGCGGTGGGGGAGGGCGCACACGGGGCAGAAAGACTTACTAAACATTTCTTCTTTCATTATGCGCTTCTCTGGTTTGCGTTGCGCCATTTCGCCCAATGTGTGAACCTACAGTCCCCGTGAACGCGTCCAGGAAACTCTCAAACGTACAAATGAGGAAACCTAAAGGTTTTTTTGATGAACCTGTAAATATGGTGAGAGGTTTGCGCTGGTTATTTTTATGATTATTCAGTGAGGTCTGTCTTTATGAAACACTTCGTAAAGCAGTGACGGGGGTGACCAGGCCACGTCTCTCCCTCCACATCAGTCCAACCTCTCGCGCATGGATGATGATGATGATGATGATGATGACGATGATGATGATGATGATGATGATGATGATGATGCGATTCGCCACTATTGTGACAGTGTTTTTTTTCTTATTTATCTTTCTCTTCCACTTTCTTCGTGTGTGTAGTTTCAGTTTCAGAAATGCTATCTCTTTATTACGATGAAGTGTTTGATAAGTAGGTTCATGAACTGAGACCGTTGGGTCTGTAATTTGAGATCCGGTCCAGTGTTAAACACTCTGATGGTGGATTCTGGTCTCCACCACTAATTATGTCCAGTGCGCGTGCGACGCGCTTGTTGTTCCTCTTTGTAGTTCATCGGTTCAACACCAGAGGGCGTGTTGCACAACATCTCAGTACAGGTCGGTGTGGATACTGGAGCGGTTCCGTGGACTAAACCTATGACAGCGAGCTGAACAATTTCTCTACATCTCGATGCAGTATTGTCATGCATGCAAGTTATTTTTAAATTATTTAACGTGCTTGTTCTGTTATGATAAAGACTATAAGGCACGGGATTTTTATTTTAGAGATACTCTGAAGCCTCCTTCCCCCCAATGGCTTTAAAACCTTTTAATTTTTCCCCTCACGAAATGTACAATTCTATACTCCGACTACTGCTGCTAGTACTGCTGAAAATAAATAAAAAACATAACACACACACACACACACACACACACACACACACACACACACACACACACACACACATACATACATATGTGTGTGTATGTATGTATATAAATTATGCCACCTATTTGTTATGAAGTTATTTTTGCATAATTTCATAATTTGCGTGATTGGTCTTCATCGTATCATATATTTATAATTTACGAATTGTAGCATGTCTATGATAAGCCTTAACCGTAAATGACAGTGAAATGTCGATAAGCACCATGCAGTGTGTATAAAACACGAAAGTGTGTGGGGTCCTGCTGGCTACTATTATCATTGTAATGTAGCAAATCTACCGACTCGTTTCCAATAGATGCACAATTCCAATAGATGCAAGTTAATACAATAAACCATATAACCGGTTTAGCTGTTTAAACTGTTCATATAATTTATGTGTTGATCCATCCGATGTATTCATTAAATGTGATGACAGGTTGGTTTTTGTATAATGCTAAATTTATTCCCATTCGTGGACATTTTATCCATCGGATTTAAACACTGGACGATAAATAATACTATCTAATTAACTCTAGAAAACGACGTTGGTGTCCTCCCCCATACAAACAAGCAAACACACACACACACACACACACACACACACACACACACACACACACACACACACACACATCCTTTCCTCATCCTGATTTTAAACCGTGATGCAGCCGAGATTGGTGCTACATTAGACCGTGTGCTCCGAGCAGCAGAGTGGAAACGGGAATGTTGGAGAAAACATTAAATTATCGTTTGAGCTTGAAAAGGATTAAACGTCTTCAGCTGCAGTGGCCTACGGATTTTAAAGTGTCGATTGAAGGGTTTTTTTTAATGAGCGGGGAGAATTGTTTCATAATGAAGGCGCACAGGTATCTCCCATAATTGCGTCAAATTGCGAGCTTGGGGGGGTTTGTAATCCCTGACACACGGCAGAAATACTGGAGCACGCGCAATTACGCGCGGCGCGTGGACTTTGCTAGAACGACGCAGCAGTTTGGACCTGAAACACGCGGGTCTAAATAGAGCCGTGAATACTGGCACAAGGTCCAGATAATGCTGCTTAATGCATTCAAGGTCGCGCAATTTTGATACGTTGACCAGCTATTACCGTGAAGCGATCCGTCAGTGCTATACTTATAAATTGTTCTGGATTAAGAGCGTCGGTCAATGCTGTGAATGCGAATTGAAATGTAAATTACATTGTTTTTGATTGGATAATGGCGACTGGACTGGATAATGTTCAATAAGAAAGCACTAAAAAACTGTTATTAAAAAAACTCTGGAGGTGTTTGGACATGGACTGCACGCCCCCATTACCCCCCCCAAAAATGCAATAAATGATAGCAACAACCCACACGTGAAATCAACGTCATCATCAACAACAACAACAAGAACAACAACAAATAATATTAATAATAATATAAAATGACTATATGGCCTGTCCACAAATGTTCCAACATAGGTTGGAATGGGAGTCCTCAGTAGTCCGTATATATGAATATTATTAATGCACCACCGAGAGATCATTATTGCTTTGAGTTAGATTTCAAATATCGCCTGGTTTTTACATTTAGAACCGAGCCTTATAGCAACAACCAATAACTGAAATAACTATATATACTGTATATATATATATATATATATATATATATATATATATATATATATATATATATATATATATATATATATATATATATAACTTTACACGACAACATCAAACCAAACTTTATTCCCTTTAGAGATTAATAACGAATCAATTAACTAATACACATCAGCGCGTTGAAAACTTGCACTGCAGCTTAGATTGGCTTGCTGAATCGACAGAGATTATGTGAATTATTGAGGAGGTTACCTGCAGATTATCACTTGCTATCTTGGTAGTTCTGCGTCATTATTTATTGGTTGTTAAATAAGCAAAACTGCGTCTGAATGTAAGGTATTTGTCGGAGCTCCGGCTGCCTCGTTTGCTGTCTCTTTTTTTTTTTTGTAAATTATTTATCGCGAATAATCTCAGTGATGTTTCACCGTTTGAGTTCATCTTGCGTGGTCAGCCGCTGTCTGGACCCGCTGCGTCTGCAGTAATGGGCCCTGCTCGCCAGGTGCATTAGAGGCGAGGGTCAGAGGGGTGGAGGGTTCATAACGGCCACAAAGGATGAAGGCATGAGGTGGAGATGCTCCACTACCTGATATCAAAGCGCCTGTAGGAGAACACACAGCATTGATCATCCAATAAAATAGCCTATAATATTATAACCAAGAAACGGAGACAAGTGCTCACTTTGAATGAATTTCATAACAATCGCAATAATAATATAACATCATCATCATCATCATCGTCATCCTCATCATCAACAACAACAATAATAAATGTGATATATTTTTTCCAATAATTGTATTGTCGAGATTATCGGCGTTGTGGCAAAAGCTCGGTAGTTTTTACTTTTTTAATAAAAAACAAAATGTTTTAATGTTAAAAAAAACGAAATTTAATTTAAGATAGCGCCGCATTTTTAGCAGATATCCCAAAATATGTTATACGATTTTGCATTTAGTAAATTACACTGTACGTAATCAAAAATTGCATTTAACCACATGCTTCCAGCATATGGAAGAATTCTGAAACCAGTCCAGTTATTACGACAGTATACTTTACTACAGTCTACCATTAACTTTCAATCTCATCTGGTCTTTCTTTCTTTCTTTCTTTCTTTCTTTCTTTCTTTCTTTCTTTCTTTCTTCCTTACTTTCTTTCTTTCTTTCTTTCTTTCTTTTTTTCTTTCTATCTTATATTTCAACTACCTTGAATTGATTGTTTTCTCGGGATTTGTCATTTCAACGCCTTTTTGTCTGTATATCGACATTTACTCCCCTGATCTGGATATTCGATCGCGATGTTGTAGGCGGAACGGATTTAGTTCCAGTGCGCAGGACGCAGGACGCGGTGCGCCAATCGCGTCCCCGGGTCAGAACCAGCGAGGGGAGGGTGTGTGTGTGGGGAGGGTGTGTTCTCGGTTTAGGGCTCTCGTGAGCGGCAGGGATCTGAATGGCACACTAATTTAACAGTTAACATTGTGACATCTCAGTCGTATTTCCTTGGATTTTACTGATTTCTTTCATATTTCCGTGCGTCGGTACAGCTCGCGTGTGGTTCTGAACGGCAGGACCCGTCACCGAAGTTCTCAACAACGCGGCCGGGATACAAACTTTGTGCCCGACGCATCCAGCCTCGCTCAGGCGTCATTAGCAGGTGATTACTGGCGTGGAGATCAAGTGTGCTGCTGGACCTCGCCGTGCCTGCGTGCCCGAACCAGGTATGATGGGAGAAACTCCAACAGTGGCCATGCCGGCTCTGATGAGAAGTTTCTAAGTTGGCCATCTTAGCTACATGCACAGTAGGATTGAGATTGTGTGGTACCAAGTTTGTGGGCTGTAGTTGGACCTGAACGCAAGGACAGGTCTGACACTATATTCTTATGGACATTGCAACAGGTGGTGATAGGTTGGAGCGGCGCGTCTCCGCGGGAAGAAGGTTCGAGTTTTCAGACATGTTGGACGGTATCAAAATCGAAGATCACCCACTGCGGACGGGACAAGCGGCTCTCGGAGTTATGCTCGGTAGGTCCAAATGTGCCTCTGTGTTGTTACATAAAGACCGGAGGTAGCCATGGTACACAAGACCCAAATGTACTTTCAGAACATGCAGAGTGGCGCTGACCCAAACGGTGAAGATGTGATGTTAGCTCGTTGAATCCCGTCCGGTAACTCGGAGGGTTTCCGCTTCTAACCGCCCCAAATGCTGCTTTCATTTCAATCACAGCACTTAACAGATATTTTACAGAACCATTTTAAATATGGTAATAAATAATGCTAAAACAATATCAATATTCTGTTCGTTATTAATTAATAGTTTAAGAGAAATGTGCCCAAATTTCAAATGTCCGACATACAGAAATCCAAATGTATTTAATCTGGATTCCTGCAGGTTTTCTATTATATGTATATCCTAGTCGTACGTTATATTGTTTATTGTTTATTGGTGTAGCAGGGTCTTCATTCAGGTATTGCTCATATACTCTATGATACTCTATTTTAGCCTAGCTAAATTAACTGCTCGTTTTTTGTGATTGGTTCTCATTTTAAACCTCGTTTTAAAAGAAGAATTAGACGTGACTGCAGCACATAGTCGAATACAATACATAAACCTCCTTCTAATTCTGGACTTTTTCTGTGACTGTGACTGTTTCCAGTGATAGTAATAAGCAGTAATGTGTGTGTTGTGCAGGCTCGGAGTGCCATCACCAGGTGTGTGAGGGGTGCCAGCGGCCCATATCTGACCGCTTTCTCATGCGCGTCAACGAGTCGTCGTGGCACGAGGAGTGTTTGCAGTGTGCAGTGTGTCAACAGCCGCTTACCACCAGCTGCTTCCTGCGCGAGAGGAAACTCTACTGCAAACACGACTACCAACAGTAAGGGCCTGGCCACTCCAAAACACCCAGGCTGTTTCGCTCTTTCATTGTTTCAGCGCACAGAAGTGTGGTTATTTTTTGTATATTACTACCATTTAATAGTGGGCCGTTTTATTCATGCACCTTGAGCCGGCTAACAATTATTCTTACTGAACCATACTTACTAAACTCTTCAGGGTCAGTATGCGTTTGCAGCGTCAAAGTGCTTAATTAAATTTTCCTTAATCTCCGGCTGACACAATTTGACAATGTCCCGATTTCACAATATCCGAAGTCTAATTTATAATAAATTATATATATAATATAATATATATATAAATATATATAATATAAATATAATATAAATATAATGCAGGAAAGCATTATTTACATATAATAAATAACAACAATTTATAAATATAAATATATACATTTTATATTTACCACCGGCACAATATTACTAATTTCTTCTTCACACATGCGGCAAGGTCGTTTTTATTATTTATAAATTCCCTCGAATGCTGCTGTAAGCTGTTTAATTGAGGTGAAATACAGAATCTATTTAATAATCAAAATCGTCAAAATCTTTGATTGTCTCGATCGTAAATACGTGCAGGCCTCGTTTTGCAGGTAGATGGTGGAATATATCGTCCACTCGTCTGAAGTCATTCTGCCTCTTACACACATTCTGAGCTCAGTCTGAGTTCTGTTTACATGTCATCGTCAAAGGAAATGATGGTCAATAGCCTATTGTGGTTAATGTCACATTTTAAAAATGTACGATTATTTTTTAAATTATGAGCGTTATTAATAACCACGTTATATTTATATAAATTAGTGAGTGATTTATTACATTTCTGCTCAAGGCTCACGAGTTCTTGTTGTTTTGCGTATATGTTTTCTATAGCGTTTTTATCTGTAGGTCTATACAAATATTTAGATTTAATGTAGGTTTAACATCTTTAACAACGTGGTTTTACTGTCTGACAGTAGGCCTAATTGTAGACCTTTTTAGTGTTTAATATGATTTAATTATCTGTACTTTTATTTACTGTTGCCTAAGAAGCTACCTAATTGTCTTGTTAAAAACGTTTTGTCGGTGTTATGCGATATTAATGCCTGTATCAGCCTCCACAAATAGCGCTAGTGTTTCTGCACATTTCATTTGGGCCAGTCCGAGAGCGCGCGCTCCCCGTGCGGCAGGTACAGCGCGCGGACGAAGGGCTTGAGCACGCGCCGTGGGTGGTGCTGCTGTAGACCGCGTGTAGACCGCGTGTAGACCGCGGGGTGCACCGTGTTCTGTGGATTTTCTCTTCATGCAAGTTCCCACATTTATGAGGTCCCTCTATCCGATATTTTAAAACATCGCTGCGTCTGTCATGTACTTGGTGGGAGTCATTTATCAGTGCTGGGCAACCCACGATGAAATATGTGCACTATGAGTGTGTGTGTGTGTGTGTGTGTGTGTGTGTGTGTGTGTGTGTGTGTGTCGTCCTGCGTGCGTGACACGGCCTTTAACAGTCCGCTACAACAATGAGGATTTCATAGCTAAAACCTTACATCACCGTGGAGACGCCAGCAGCGCAGAGACAGGCCAAAGTTTATTCACGATGGACATCGATGGGGATTTCTTTAGCTGTGTGTGTGTGTGTGTGTGTGTGTGTGTGTGTGTGTGTGTGTGTGTGTGTGTGTGTGCACGCACATGCTTGTACAGGAATGCGCCAGAAAATGTATAAACCTTTAATTCATTTTATGTTTTTAATGCCCCTAAAAGTAGGTAGATGAGCATTTTTCATCCAACTCACTAGGCCTTTTCTAAAACAAAAATATTAATACCTTAATCATTTCCCTTGCTCTCCTTTACTTTTCTGTGTAAATAGTCATGAGACATTTCGACATTAACCGACTGACAAGCCGATAGGTGCAGACTGTGATACAGTAGACTACAGCCCTGACAGACTGCGTGAATCAGTCTACAGCCCTGACAGACTGCGTGATTCAGTCTACAGCCCTGACGGGGTCTACATCGCCGCATCACCACGCTCATTATGCTTCCGCCATTCCATCATTCCGGCCGAGAAGGCAGTAGTGCTCGCTCGCTTTTCTCACAAAAAAGTAACCTATTTGTTTATTTGATTCGCACTGATGGGCCACTTAGAGATGTAATTGGCACCTTTTTGACTTTTATGACATTCGTTTAAGGTTGTACTTGTCATCCGCGAAGCGCCCTTGGCTGACGGCAAAGCGCTTGGCCGGTTCGCTGGAACTCTGCCTAATAACATTCCAGCATCAATTGATTCATACGCTATAATCATTAGACCCATAAATCACAGTATTGGGCAACATTCATATTCTCACCTCTCCGCCTGCAATTTACAGCGCGGGCTTCACAGGCAGGATTTATGGCTTGTTTTGAGGCCAGGGTTTCAGTTCATTACTAGATTTATAAGAAATGTGAACAAAATCATATTATTTAAGGATTTACTATAAAATAATGTCACACATTTGATGTATTCCAAAAGGACCCAGCAGACTCAGACAATTCTTAATAAAAATACAATATATGCCATTCATTTAAATATTAAAACTAGTATAATAATAATAATAATAATAATAATAATAATAATAATAATAATAATAGCAGTAGTTGATTTAATAAATTCAGTTTGATGATTAAATGGTTGACTAATATTTTTGGCGGTAATTAAATTTTTCTCCCATATAATCTTCAACCGTGAGCATATCCAGAATTCTTAAGAAAATTGACGTGTGCCTCTTTTAATAATAAAGAAAGTACATTGAAAAAGTACAATATTTGCAGTCCCATCAGAACTGGGAAAATAAGATCTCTAAATGTTTATAGTGGTTTTCTTCTTTACCAATAACGTATTTAATGAACTAGTAAGAAATAGATTTATTTAATAATAATTATTTATATATATATATATATATATATATATATATATATATATATATATATATATATTAGTAAAGTACACACAGTTTCCAGGAAAACAGGACTTTTTGGACAGATGTACATATAAAAAAAAGAGATTTTTGCTTTTTATAAGCATTGTATTGATTGGCCTTAACATATGTGTTTTATAAAAAACATCAACCAATAGAATCAATTTTACACATGCCAGTCACTGCACACTACAAGCAGCTTACAGACGCCTTAGCTAACTGTGCTACATAAGCATTTAGCACAGACATCTCAGCTAATTGTGCTACATAAGCATTTAGCACAGACACCTCAGCTAACTGTGCTACATAAGCATTTAGCACAGACACCTCAGCTAACTGTGCTACATAAGCATTTAGCACAGACACCTCAGCTAACTGTGCTACATAAGCATTTAGCACAGACATCTTAGCTAACTGTGCTACATAAGCATTTAGCACAGACATCTCAGCTAACTGTGCTACATAAGCATTTAGCACAGACATCTCAGCTAACTGTGCTACATAAGCATTTAGCACAGACACCTCAGCTGCATTATACGTTTTTGGAAGTCATCTACTCCTCAGCCACTCTGCCTTAGCCTAAATGTGGGTGAGCCCAAGAGAAAGAGACAGAGATACAGAGAAAGTGACAGAGAGAGAGAGAGAGAGAGAGAGAGAGAGAGAGAGAGAGAGAGAGAGAGAAGTTTTTGTTTATTTCTGTGCTTTAGATGTGACTTTGAGCAGTGTGTCGTGATACTCTAACTGTTCACATCAAAGTAACAAAATGGTTGGTGCATGCAAGAACTTCACTACATTTATTTTATTATGTGGGTCACTGATTATGTGAGATAATGATCACTCTTCTGACTGGTGTTGTTGATCACTCTTCTGACTAGTGTTGTTGATCACTCTTCTGACTGGTGTTGTTGATCACTCTTCTGACTAGTGTTGTTGATCACTCTTCTGTCTGGTGTTGTTGATCACTCTTCTGACTGGTGTTGTTGATCACTCTTCTGACTGGTGTTGTTGATCACTCTTCTGACTGTTGGTCACTTTTCTGGCTGTTAACTTCCTGTAGTCCTTTAAAGTTACAGCCAGGAATCTTTATTATTTTTCATATTTTGATAAAACATTTCCTTGTTTCCGTTCCCCTGTGCCACCTCCCCTCAATCCACCAAACTTTACATATGCAAATCAGTTTAAGGTGGAAAAGCACTAGTGTTGTCTTATGTGGTACTGGTGTGATATTTTGTGGTACTGGTGTTGTCTTATGTGGTACTGGTGTTGTCTTATGTGGTACTGGTGTGATATTTTGTGATACTGGTGTTGTCTTATGTGATACTGGTGTTGTCTTATGTGGTACTGGTGTGGTATTTTGTGATCCTGGTGTTGCCTTATGTGGTACTGGTGTGGTATTTTGTGAAGCTCATGGTAGCTTAGGTGTGATGTCAGGTCTAGAGGCAATTTATCCAGAAGTGAAGAGATGTGTCTGGACCTCCCCAGTGTGCTGATGGTAGATTTGAAGGCTGGGGGCCACCATGTGTTGTTTTTTAATTAGCCCTGCTTGGCACGTGGGGTGCGGCGTTTGCGCTGACTAGGCCAGATTTAGGCACTGGCTGTGCAACGCTGGACTTCCAGAACACTGAACCCTCATGAGTCTGAACCCTCATGAGTCTGAACCTATACACATCATCTGCTGACCACCCGCCCACCTTTTACCCACAGTGCCACTGCACCATGTGGCTGTGTTTTTGTCTGAAAGTGCTCCACTGTGAGGAATTACCCACCAGATCCAGGACTGGAGCCACCAGACCCAGGGTCCCTCCACCAGACCCAGGGTCCCACCACCAGACCCAGGGTCCCACCACCAGACCCAGGACTGTAGCCACCAGACCCAGGGTCCCACCACCAGACCCAAGGTCCCACCACCAGACCCAGGACTGTAGCCACCAGACCCAGGGTCCCACCACCAGACCCAGGGTCCCACCACCAGACCCAGGACTGTAGCCACCAGACCCAGGGTTCCCTCTAACAGACCCAGGGTCCCTCCACCAGACCCAGGGGCTGCACCCTGGCTCAAAGGGTCAGGCATCAGGCTCAAAGTTGCAATGTTTTACCATAAATAATGTCTACAGATTATTTTATTTTACCAGGAAAGCATTTAGTTTTTGAATGTAGCAGCACCATCATTATTTTTTTTATGGTAAAAAACCTTTGCTCACCGAGAGTTCATTTGCTATTAACTACATTGCTGGTTGAACCTAACATTCCTCTAGGTGCTCCATAGCATTAAATATGCATTAAAATATGCATTAAAAATGAACTAGTCTATACCCAGTTAGCTTAGCACTCCCACAACCTCCTTAGTGCAGTTTTTGTATTGGGCTTAATCACAGAATCCTCACTTAGCCTCTTAAGCTCATTTTCAGTTATATAAAAATAAATATTTTTTAGATATGAGCCCTTATATATACCTGACAGATAAGACATGGTTTCCTGAGAAAGAAAGTATAGGTTGAAATGTTACATTTGATATGCTTTAATAAATTAGGGACATTTTCTGGTTCATACACCCTGATTTAACGAACCCCAACGCTTGTTACACTTAGGACTGTTTATGTTTAAGCTGCCTATGTGAGTAGACAGTAAAACCTGGAAGATTGACCTCATATTGCTTCACTGCCTTTAATCTTTACACAGATCCAGTCGATAATGTTTGTTGCACAGTGTTTGTGTTCTTGTGTCGTGCCCCCGTATGACCGTAGGCATGGTTACCTTCCCGCCTGTCTTTTCTTGGAAGGAGTCGTAGAATGTGGAGGTCCGGTGAGAGGTGAGGTCTGGCGTGCCCCCGTCTGGCTGGCGTGGACCCCACCTCACGCCTCCGCTGCTCCGGCATCTCGCGCCCAGCCGGGAATGAGCTCGCATGGGGGTGTCGAGCGGTGGCAAGGCGGTGCCGGGGGGCGTCCCGGGGCCCCTCGCTCTCACATTCTGGCCCTCCGTGCGGACGCTGCTCAAGGGTTTGCGTTTAGCTCCGTGCACAAGGTGTGGCGTGACCCCCGTCCTGTGGCGTCACTCCTGACAGGACCGGCGTGCGCTCGGTCACCTGGTCCGTGTGTCTGCGCTGGTGCTCGCATTTGTTTCGACACTTTTTGAATTGCAAAGCGGTTCTGGAGCAAACCCAGGGTGAAAGTTCTAAACCTAATGATCCAGATCATTTACTACAAGTGAGACAGTTCTGTCTCTCATCACTCTGTGTCTCTCTGCGTCTCCCTCACTCTGTGTCTTCATATCATAATGAGATTAGAGTGCCTCTGCAGCGGTAGTTGTGAGACCTGCCTGTGTATCCTGGGCTGTCTCACTAAGCTCTTGGCTGTTTTGTCCTGAATGGTGGCCGGCGGAAGCAGTCTGGTCTAATCCCTTTATACGTGTCGGGGGAGCAGAAAGAAGAATGCGGTGAAATGGGACAGTGCTCTGGAATGGCACTAGCACGGACTCTGTATCCTACACACACACACACACACACACACACACACACACACACACACACACACACACACACACACACACACACACACACACACACTCTCACACACACACACAGACACTCACACACACACACACACACTCACACACACACACTCTCACACACACACACAGACACTCACACACACACACACTCACACACACACGCACACGTCCACACCACCACCCCTACACACACACACTCACACACACACACACACACACACACACACACACACTCTCACACACACACACAGACACTCACACACACACACACACACACACACACACACACACACACACACTCTCACACACACACACAGACACTCACACACACACACACACACACACACACACACACTCTCACACACACACACAGACACTCACACACACACACACACACACACTCACACACACACACTCTCACACACACACACAGACACTCACACACACACACACTCACACACACACGCACACGTCCACACCACCACCCCTACACACACGTACATTTTGTCATGACTAGAGACCAATATATTTTCACAATTTAAACATGTTTGTCTATTTATTTATCCATTAGTTCATTTATTTCTATGTTAATGCAGCAGGTTAATGTTCAAAAGGCCCTGTTTGTGTGTTCTTCATCAGTATCGTTTGTCATGGTCCTTCTGACCAGTATCAGTGTGTGTGTGTATATATGTCCACGCTCCTCTGAACCTCATGAGAGGGGCAGGACGCCGGCGTGGGTGAAGAAGCCCCTCCACCTCCTGCAGGAGGCCCAGTTGCTGGTCTTTGTGCCTGCTCGGGCCTCCTGTGTCCGGGCTTAGCAGCGCCTGCACCGCACCCTCTCAGCGCTGGAGGTAATCCGTCCCCGGCCCCAGAACCCCACAGCGCTTTATTTACTCATTCAACTGGTTGGAAGTCTGTTAGACTGCCGATCAGATGCACTGAAACCAATCTGATTACTGCAGCTGGCCGGGTCTGGACCCTCCTCACCAGGACAGTGGAGGTGAGAGGAGTGATCTCACTCAGCAGGACAGTAGTCTGGCCAGGGACCACTCCCACAGCCCTCCACAAATCACCACACCAATATATTGCCATTACAAGAGAAGCCTCATATTGGAAATGATCAGTGAGGCATGTAAGATGCTGATATCGGTTCATAGGCTCTGCAGACTATAAAAGGTTCATTATTTTGCATGTAAAAATGTTATCACTCCTTCATGGTGCACTTTTGGCCCTGTCTCTTTTGATCCATCCACCTTTGGTGACCTCTTAACACACTGCGAGACATAATACTTCCTGTTAATAGCATGAATCGGACCAAGTCCAAGATGTCCTGGACGGATCCGGAGACGTGTCATGTTGTCCATTAGAGCAGGAGCGTCAGGGCTCAGTTGTGTGTGTACGGGGCCAAATCGTGAACCCCAACCTCAGTGGGCTGTCAAGAACTCTAAGTATGCCTCGCTCCCTGCAGTGCCTAGGGACAGTGGGGCCAGTGTGTGTGTGTGTGTGTGTGTGTGTGTGTGTGTGTGTGTGTGTGTGTGGGGAGGGGGGGCTTTAAGTAAACTGAAAGAACAACATTTGGCCCCTGCGAGCACCGTGGAGGCCCCTCCTGTCCTCAGTCCTCCTCTCCTTCTCTCGGCTGGGTTTTCGGGGATGACTACGGAGTGGCCCTGCGCTGACTGGGCTAAGAAAAACAAACGCAGCCGCGGATCACAGCGGATCACAGCGGATCACATTTCAGTGTCTCCCAGCCTCGGCAGGACAGGGAGCCCCCACCCCACCCCCCCCCCACCCCCCCTCCACCCGCAAGCAGCTAAAATGATTTGTACTGGAGGTCGGCCGACCTGTGGCAGCTTCAAAAAGCGGCAAGGGGAAATATTTGGAAGATAGAGAGGCTAGGAGGAGTGGAGGAGTGGATAGGAGGTAGAGCGATGGGAGGAGGAGACCACGATGAGTTAGAGGGGGAAGAGAGGAGGTGGCCCGCCAGCGCCGAACAGTTATACACATACAGATGTTGGCTTACCAAGTGCTTGGCCTGAAAGTTGGAAGGACTCAACAGACAGACCAGTCAAAGATAATTTGATACAAGCATGAGATCATAGGATTGATAGGAACGCAGAATTTTTCATTTTCCAAGTAAATGGAAGTATTCCTCAAGTTAACGGATCTTGTTTTTGTAAGCGAGGGTTGTTTTGGCCGGGCTCTGTGTGATGTCAGCTTAACTCCGGTCCTGTTGCTGTTTGACCAGGGCTGCCATCTTTGTCACAGTGAGCAATGAAGAAAAGAAAGGAAGAAAGAAAAGAAAAGAACCCCCCCCTTCAAAAAAATGAACCTGATCATCACTGCAGTTCCCTCCCTCTCTCTCTCCCTCTCTCTCTCCCTCTCTGTCATCCCTCCTGGCTGCTTGCTAATATTTCTCTGAAAACAGTGACAATACATCTTCCTGGGAAATTCCTGCACTCGTGAACGCTGCAAAATGATCTGCTCATGTGAGGAAAAGACTAGATGAAGGAATGAGATATTGAAGCTCCCAGAAACGGCATAAAACTCTGATCTTGATTCATTCTGTAATGCCATGTTAATGAAGACACATGTACCTTTGACAGTCAGCTTTATATATATATATATATATATATATATATATATATATATATATATATATATATATATATATATATATATATATATGTTTGGATCATATATAATTTCAAATAGCACTTTGCGATTTGTTTCAAATGTAAAGTGCATTACAAATAAAATGTATTATTATTATTATTATTATTATGTGCCAGAATATCTGGGACAAAAAACTAAATTAGTGTCAAACACACACAGACCAAAGTCCACAGTGCAACAGTACGTCCCTGTTGTACTAGTACCTGCTCTAGTACCTGCTCATAGTTGTTACATGAACATTTGATCGTTTTGAGATCAAATATATATATTGCTGTAGAGATCTCTCATCATAAACATTTATTACCTTTCTGACAATGTAAGCAATTTTCAAAGCCTGCTAACTTCACATGTGAAACATTGAGGCTGACCCACTCGGCAGCGCTGGCCCACGTGGACGCTCCTCCCCTGGGTCTGTACTGACGGAGCGACTGAGCGTGCCAGTGGAGCCCCCCCCTCCACCCCCCACTGTGGGCGTCTGTCTGTTGTCAGGCATGAGGAGTGGCCCCTGGCCCTACCACTAGCTGGGGGGAAAGCCGTCCTGACCCCAGGCCCCCCGAACATGAAACCGGAGCCGGCGTGTGGCGCTCGGAGCTCAGCTGGAGAGGCGGTGGTGCCATGACCCGGTCTGCACCGGCGCGGCGTGCGGTAGGCTCCTCTCAGTCCCGCCTGAGCGCAGGACAGGCAGGAGGCCCGTGCCAAACCACCTGCAGCCACGGCCCGAGAGCCTCGCAGCCAAAACGCCTCCATCTGTCCACTAAGCAGCTACGCAGAGCCTTGGCAACTGCTTCTCGCTCGGTGTAGTGTTCTTCTCTGTGTACACATGGTCTTGGGGCGTTTACAATCCAGGCTCGGAGATGTTCTCTGCTCATTTTCAGTTTTATGGAGGAAAAACCCTCAGTGCAATTATTAAAGGTGCGTTATGAATCGTTCCGCACGTCACGCTGCACTTTGGTACTCTGTATTGTGATTACTGCCACATCTGTTTTTTTGAGACTTCAACTCATAAGTTGTGTGTACGTTTGTGTAAGCTGCCATGTTGGTTTGTCAAGCACTAGAAGATGTTGGCACAAACAATGTGTGGGTCTCTCTCTCTCTCTCTCTCTCTCTCTCTCTATCATTCTCTTTCTCTCTCTCTCTCTGGCATCTAGCCACAACAGTGTATGATTCTGTGAACCTTTCTTTCTTCCCTATGCGTTTACTTGGCAAGCCGAGCAAAATGAGTTGTATCGCTCAAAGAAATTCACAGAAATTGTCGGCCACGGTGACAGAGTCCCTGACACAAGAGAGAAAAAACATGATCCTGTGAGTGGTGTTAAGTGCCACTGTGTTGGGCTTTGAAATGGAGCATGGAGGTTTGGTCACAGCTTATGATTCCTCACAGGATGCTTTTCATGACTTTCCCCTGTCACCGCTTCTCCACCTCAGAGCAGCTGTCAGTCACCCACAAACTGTATTTGCATACAGTTGCAACTGCGCACTGAACCTTTCTGTGCTCTAGCTATACACGTTCATCATGGTGACGAATGATGAGTCAGAGTGGAAACACACTCGACTTACACAAACGCAATCTGCTCACACCCTCCAAAAACTGTTCTGTGGAGCTGTTGTGTGTTTTTCTTTGGTGTATGTGTTGTATGTGGGTGTGCGTGTGGGTTTGGGTGTGTGCATCTGTGTCTGTGCATGCGTTTGTATGTGTGTGTGTGTGTGTGTGCACCTACATGCATGTGCATGTGTGTATGTATGTGTGTTGGTAATTTGTAAATAGAAACATTGTGAGGTTATATCTGACAGCAGGCTGCAGGGCTTGTGGGTACAGGCTTTTAAAGAGCCGGTGTTCTACTCTTTTGCAAGAGGAGGGCAGCTGGTGCCTCCTTTCAACAATCTGGCTTGATCTGCAGGTTACACACACACACACACACACACACACATACACACACACAGCACATCTGTATCCCACATGCTTGGATGTACATGCAAACATGCACATGTTGTCAGATTTGAAACTATAATCAAATTAATTGGTCCGTCCTTCCTTGGAAACAAAGCATATACTGTAGGTATAAAACATTTCTTCTCTAGAGCTACATCGTCATGATATTAACCAGAAGCTGTCCTCCGAGAGCATGGTCAGAAGTAGTTTGGAGGTCCTCTAACATGGCATCCTAATACAAAATCCAAATTGCACACAAGAGCGAACACCTCATGAGAGAGAAATAGATAGCAACACCAAAGTTAAGAATTAGCCATTAAGAAGGATTTTTTTTTCACATTCCAGTTATAAATCATGGAATGTGAAGGTGCATTTTTTAGGTGTATTTTTTCTTTGAATCAATGAAAAGTTAATTTAGGCATATGTGTTATGCCTTTGTTCATGCAACATGAGTTAAAAAGTATTTTCCACACAAGGGAAAAACATCTGAAGTGTGTTTCTAATCCTTATTAACATTCTCTAAAGTCATGAAATATAGTGTTAGTGTCACACTGCACCCCATGTGTGTTCTTCCCCCCAGCACGTATCTCTCAGGACCAGATCTACTAGGTGGACTGTGGTGCGTTATTTTACTATAGGTTTTAAGTTCACCACGACCCTTATTCAGGTCTCTCTTTCACTTATCTCTCCCTCCTTCCTTTCTAAACTTGTGTATTCAGGTGTCCCTTCAATCATATTCAGTGATTTCATCATTGAAGTGAATGCAAATGAATTTCTATGAATTTTTACCAGAACCTGGAGTACATTTGAGAGCATGTTATCACCATGGCGACCACCATGGACCATCCTTGTGATCTTCACGCAGACAGCCATATGTGTTTTGGCATGTCAACTCTGCCCCCCCCCAAACTCAAGGAACCATAGCATGATCCATCAAAATGCCATTTTTCTGCATTCTCGGTTACTCAGGGCTGCAGGGAACTGTGGGTATCCCCCACCCACCGGCCGCGTCCTGCTGAAGAAGAGCTTGATGCCAGCCATGCGTGGGATCTCGATGAAGATCCACCATAGGTGTGCAAAAATATTGCATTCCAGAATGAATTAGTGGCTGGAGAGAGTGAGCCAGAGATGCAGGTTTATGGTGGGAGCCAAAGCTGGAACATCTAACAGCCCCCCAGCCCAGTGAGGAGAGACGGGCCTCACCCCCCATCTAACAGCCCCCCAGCCCAGTGAGGAGAGACCGGCCTCACCCCCCATCTAACAGCCCCCCAGCCCAGTGAGGAGAGACCGGCCTCACCCCCCATCTAACAGCCCCCCAGCCCAGTGAGGAGAGACCGGCCTCACCCCCCATCTAACAGCCCCCCAGCCCAGTGAGGAGAGCCTGGCCTCACCCCCCATCTAACAGCCCCCCAGTCCAGTGAGGAGAGACCGGCCTCACCCCCCATCTAACAGCCCCCCAGCCCAGTGAGGAGAGACCGGCCTCACCCCCCATCTAACAGCCCCCCAGCCCAGTGAGGAGAGACCGGCCTCACCCCCCATCTAACAGCCCCCCAGCCCAGTGAGGAGAGCCTGGCCTCACCCCCCATCTAACAGCCCCCCAGTCCAGTGAGGAGAGACCGGCCTCACCCCCCATCTAACAGCCCCCCAGTCCAGTGAGGAGAGACCGGCCTCACCCCCCATCTAACAGCCCCCCAGTCCAGTGAGGAGAGACCGGCCTCACTCCCCCTCTAACAGCCCCCCAGCCCAGTGAGGAGAGACCGGCCTCACCCCCCATCTAACAGCCCCCCAGCCCAGTGAGGAGAGACCGGCCTCACCCCCCATCTAACAGCCCCCCAGTCCAGTGAGGAGAGACCGGCCTCACCCCCCATCTAACAGCCCCCCAGCCCAGTGAGGAGAGACTGGCCTCACCCCCCATCTAACAGCCCCCCAGTCCAGTGAGGAGAGACCGGCCTCACCCCCCATCTAACAGCCCCCCAGCCCAGTGAGGAGAGACCGGCCTCACCCCCCATCTAACAGCCCCCCAGCCCAGTGAGGAGAGACCGGCCTCACCCCCCATCTAACAGCCCCCCAGCCCAGTGAGGAGAGCCTGGCCTCACCCCCCATCTAACAGCCCCCCAGTCCAGTGAGGAGAGACCGGCCTCACCCCCCATCTAACAGCCCCCCAGTCCAGTGAGGAGAGACCGGCCTCACCCCCCATCTAACAGCCCCCCAGTCCAGTGAGGAGAGACCGGCCTCACTCCCCCTCTAACAGCCCCCCAGCCCAGTGAGGAGAGACCGGCCTCACCCCCCATCTAACAGCCCCCCAGCCCAGTGAGGAGAGACCGGCCTCACCCCCCATCTAACAGCCCCCCAGTCCAGTGAGGAGAGACCGGCCTCACCCCCCATCTAACAGCCCCCCAGCCCAGTGAGGAGAGACTGGCCTCACCCCCCATCTAACAGCCCCCCAGCCCAGTGAGGAGAGACTGGCCTCACCCCCCATCTAACAGCCCCCCAGCCCAGTGAGGAGAGCCTGGCCTCACCCCCCATCTAACAGCCCCCCAGCCCAGTGAGGAGAGACTGGCCTCACCCCCCATCTAACAGCCCCCCAGTCCAGTGAGGAGAGACCGGCCTCACCCCCCATCTAACAGCCCCCCAGCCCAGTGAGGAGAGACCGGCCTCACCCCCCATCTAACAGCCCCCCAGTCCAGTGAGGAGAGACCGGCCTCACTCCCCCTCTAACAGCCCCCCAGCCCAGTGAGGAGAGACCGGCCTCACTCCCCATCTAACAGCCCCCCAGCCCAGTGAGGAGAGACCGGCCTCACCCCCCATCTAACAGCCCCCCAGCCCAGTGAGGAGAGACCGGCCTCACCCCCCATCTAACAGCCCCTCAGCCCAGTGAGGAGAGACCGGCCTCACCCCCCATCTAACAGCCCCCCAGCCCAGTGAGGAGAGACGGGCCTCACTCCCCATCTAACAGCCCCCCAGCCCAGTGAGGAGAGACCGGCCTCACCCCCCATCTAACAGCCCCACAGCCCAGTGAGGAGAGACCGGCCTCACCCCCCATCTAACAGCCCCTCAGCCCAGTGAGGAGAGACGGGCCTCACTCCACAACCAAGCACTGACCATGAAGACCAAGAAGCAGCAGGGAGAAGGAGGGAGAAAGGGAGGGATGGAGAGTGAGATACAGAGAGACACGGAAGGAGAGATGGAGGGAGAGGGAGAGTTGAAGAGAGGAGAAATGAGTTTAGCGTCTATGGCTTTAAAATAGATTTACACTGCAATCTTCAGAATGTTTCCCTTCAGTCAGCAGCTCCATCACCAGTGGGGTGTCAACGTCTCCATCACCAGCACCGCACATACATCCACCTCCTGTCAGGGGCCTCCAGCCGAAAGCTCCACGGCACCTCCAGAAACATACCAGCCTCTGGCCAGGATCTGGAGACCTTCCTGCCTGCACCCTTGGCTCCAACGTGGGCAGGCACAGAAGCACATGCGCCCCACCCCATGGTTGCAAAGACAGAACCTGATCCTGTCTGATATTAAAAGCCGACAGCGGCTCTGCCAGACTGCTGGGTTCCTTATTGTTCTGTTTCTGTGCAGGAGCCCAAATCTGTTGCACTGCAGCCTGTGCAGAGTTCAAGAGCGGCTCTGTTTACACGTCATGTCATTCTTCCCTCACACTGACCCACAAGCCCTGATGTGCCCATAACGTTTATGGTGCCTTGGCAACCATGAATGGAAAGTCTTACTTTGGCCATCAGTGATTGTTCACATCTCCAGCTAGGATTGTCTTGTTGTTGTTTTCTATTCCCCAATCATTTTTTATTTTCTGTAATTATTCACCTCCGGGTCTTTGATATTTGTGAGTGAAAGGACATGGGACTCCAAAAGAGAAGGGAGAGAAAAAAACAACACATGATCTGAAGATGAATATTGAATATCATTTATTGATGGGTTAAATGAACCAGAAGGAAAGAGAACATTTGTGTTGAGTAAAACACGGTGTCTTGTGTGGCACCTCAGGGGAACCTGTGCTAAAGCTGGCGATAGGCTGGAGCGTTAGTCTATGGCCATCACGCTCACAGTGCCACTCTGCTGGTTCTGAGGAGAAAGGTCAGTGTGTGTGTGTGTGTGTGTGTGTGTGTGTGTGTGTGTAACTCCAACAAAGTCTGTTTGGACCTTTGAATAGGTTCTGGATTTGGGGCCTACTGTGTATTAGTCACTGTGATACTCCATGATAAACAATTCTTGTGGTCTTTATTGGGCCAGTTTTCTACTGCTGTTGCATTCCTGATTACACGATTGTTGATATATATACAACTGCTCCTCTAAGTGGAGTTTAATTGCAGGTAAGATGACGGAACATATTAGAATGCAGAAGCCTTTATGGATCACCAACTAGCACTACAAAGATAAATGTGACCTGCTAACATTGTCCTTATATAGACGATGCGCCTCCCCCCATACTCTACACAACCCCCTCATACTCTCTATATACACAACCCCCTCATACTCTCTATATACACAACCCTCTGATACTCTCTATATACACAACCCTCTGATACTCTCTATATACACAACCCTCTGATACTCTCTATATACACAACCCTCTGATACTCTCTATATACACAACCCCCTCATACTCTCTATATACACAACCCCCTCATACTCTCTATATACACAACCCTCTGATACTCTCTATATACACAACCCCCTCATACTCTCTATATACACAACCCCCTCATACTCTCTATATACACAACCCCCTCATACTCTCTATATACACAACCCCCTCGTACTCTCTATATACACAACCCCCTCATACTCTCTATATACACAACCCTCCGATACTCTCTATGTACACAACCCTCCGATACTCTCTATATACACAACCCCCTCATACTCTCTATATACACAACCCCCTCATACTCTCTATATACACAACCCCCTCATACTCTCTATATACACAACCCCCTCATACTCTCTATATACACAACCCCCTCATACTC
The DNA here is from genome assembly GCF_052324685.1 of Brachyhypopomus gauderio. Taxonomy (NCBI): domain Eukaryota; kingdom Metazoa; phylum Chordata; class Actinopteri; order Gymnotiformes; family Hypopomidae; genus Brachyhypopomus; species Brachyhypopomus gauderio. Next base: position 20,566,009 of record NC_135214.1, read on the forward strand.
TCTATATACACAACCCTCTGATACTCTCTATATACACAACCCCCTCATACTCTCTATATACACAACCCCCTCATACTCTCTATATACACAACCCTCTGATACTCTCTATATACACAACCCCCTCATACTCTCTATATACACAACCCCCTCATACTCTCTATATACACAACCCCCTCGTACTCTCTATATACATAACCCCCTCATACTCTCTATATACACAACCCTCCGATACTCTCTATGTACACAACCCTCCGATACTCTCTTTATACACAACCCCCTCATACTCTCTATATACACAACCCCCTCATACTCTCTATATACACAACCCCCTCATACTCTCTATATACACAACCCCCTCATACTCTCTATATACACAACCCCCTCATACTCTCTATATACACAACCCCCTCATACTCTCTATATACACAACCCCCTCATACTCTCTATATACACAACCCCCTCGTACTCTCTATATACACAACCCCCTCATACTCTCTATATACACAACCCTCCGATACTCTCTATGTACACAACCCTCCGATACTCTCTATATACACAACCCCCTCATACTCTCTATATACACAACCCCCTCATACTCTCTATATACACAACCCCCTCATACTCTCTATATACACAACCCCCTCATACTCTCTATATACACAACCCCCTCATACTCTCTATATACACAACCCTCTGATACTCTCTATATACACAACCCCCTCATACTCTCTATATACACAACCCCCTCATACTCTCTATATACATAACCCTCTGATACTCTCTATATACACAACCCCCTCATACTCTCTATATACACAACCCTCTGATACTCTCTATATACACAACCCTCTGATACTCTCTATATACACAACCCCCTCATACTCTCTATATACACAACCCCCTCATACTCTCGATATACACAACCCTCTGATACTCTCTATATACACAACCCTCTGATACTCTCTATATACACAACCCTCTGATACTCTCTATATACACAACCCTCTGATACTCTCTATGTACACAACCCTCTGATACTCTCTATGTACACAACCCTCTGATACTCTCTATATACACAACCCTCTGATACTCTCTATGTACACAACCCTCTGATATTCTCTATATACACAACCCTCTGATACTCTCTATATACACAACCCTCTGATATTCTCTATATACACAACCCTCTGATACTCTCTATATACACAACCCTCTGATACTCTCTATATAAACACAACCCTTCGATACTCTCTATGTACACAACCCCCTCATACTCTCTATATACACAACCCTCTGATACTCTCTATATACACAACCCTCTGATACTCTCTATATATACAACCTTCTGATACTCTCTATATACACAACCCTTATACACTACATTGCCAAAACTATTCGCTCACCCATCCAAATTATTGGAATCAGATGTTCCAATCACTTCCATGGCCACAGGTGTACAAAATTTAGCACCTAAACATGCAGTTTTTACAAACATTGTGAAAGAATGGGTCGCTCTCAGGAGCTCAGTGAATTCCAGCGTGGAACTGTGATATGCCACCTGTGTAACAAACCCAGTCGTGAAATTTCCTCACTCCTAAATATTCCACAGTGAACTGTCCGCTGTATTATTAATCAATCATTCAAATTTTTTTATATAGTGCTTTTTACAACAGTTGTTGTCACAAAGCAGCTTTACAAGTGCCGAGTCCTAGCCCCCAGTGAGCAAGCCAAGGGCGACAGTGGCAAGGAGAAACTCCCTAAGCATTATAAGAAAATGGAAGTGTTTGGGAACGACAGTAACTCAGCCATGAAGTGGTAGACCATGTAAACTGACGGAGCGGGGTCAGTGGACACTGAAGCGCATAGTGTGAAGAGGTCACCAACTTACTGCAGACTCAATCACTACAGACATCCAAACTTCATGTGGCCTTCAGATTAGCTCAAGAACAGTGTGCAGAGAGCTTCATGGAATGGGTTTCCATGGTCGAGCAGCTGCATCCAAGCCATACATCACCAAGTGCAATGCAAAGCATCAGATGCAGTGGTGTAAAGTACAATGGACTCTGGAGTAATGGAGGTGTGTTCTATGGAGTGATAAATCACACTTATCTGACTGCATTGTGCCAAGTGTAAAGTTTGGTGGAGGGGGGATTATGGTGTGGGGTTGTTTAGATTGGTGTAGGGGGGATTATGGTGTGGGGTTGTTTAGTGTGGTGTAGGGGGGATTATGGTGTGGGGTTGTTTAGTTTGGTGGAGGGGGGATTATGGTGTGGGGTTGTTTAGTTTGGTGGAGGGGGGATTATGGTGTGGGGTTGTTTAGTTTGGTGGAGGAGGGATTATGGTGTGGGGTTGTTTAGTTTGGTGTAGGGGGGATTATGGTGTGGGGTTGTTTAGTTTGGTGGAGGGGGGATTATGTTGTGGGGTTGTTTAGTTTGGTGTAGGGGGGATTATATTGTGGGGTTGTTTTTCAGGAGCTGGGCTTGGCCCTTTAGTTCCAGTGAAAGGAACTCTAAATGTTTCAGCAAACCAGGATGTTTTGGACAATTCCATGTTCTCAACTTTGTGGGAACAGTTTGGAGCTGGCCCCTTCCTCTTCCAACATGACTGTGCACCAGTGCACAAAACAAGGTCCATAAAGACATGGATGGTAGAGTCTGGTGTGGATGAACTTGACTGGCCTGCACAGAGTCCTGACCTCAACCCGATAGAACACCTTTGGGATGAATTAGAGGGGAGACTGAGAGCCAGACCTTCTCGTCGAACATCAGTATGTGACCTCACAAATGTGCTTCTAGAAGAAGAGCGACTTACATTTTTATCTCATTTTTTATACAAGTGAACAAGTGAGGGTTAAGGGTCTTGCTCAAGGGCACCTCAGTCATGGCCTCAGGTCTGGGAATCAAACCCACGACCCTCTGGTCACAAGACCAATTCCCTAACTGGCCAGGCCAAGCTGTTCTAGCTGCAAAGGGTAGACCGACGTCATATTGAACCCTATGGATTAGGATGTCTCTTAAGCTCATATGTGAGTCAAGGAAGATGGGTGAATACTTTTGGCAATACAGTGTGGCAATACAGAATATATTCATCAGCAGGTTCAAGTGGATTAGCTGCTGTGTCTGTATCATGATTCTGTAGGATCGAGTACATCAGTAGCGAACCGTGACCATTAAACCTGGGCCCACTCCCCCCCCCGAAAAAAATTAGTTTTCTCTCCTAATTAACTGCAATTAAAAAAATTAATAAAATTGAGACGACAGTACAGCTTTAGAAATGCAATAAACAATAATATCTGTACTAGATAACTTCTTGAGCAAAATAAGGTTCCAACAAAATAAGGTTCACAGCTCCATGTTCCTCGGGAGCGGAATATGTAAACAACGCGCACGAGGACATCAAAGGACTGAATCGAAACTAGCTAGTGGTGGTATGCTAATGACAGCTAGCGTCGCTACAGCGGGTGTAAATTATTATACAGTTAAGCCCGCCCACTAAGAGGGAAGATATGATTGGTCAATTTTACTGTCATCTGAAACTGGTATTGCGCTGAATTATAACTGCCAGGCCCTCTGTAAACAAACAGCGGGCATCACAGTCCTGATAGGGGGAGACACAGGCTCACAGGCTTCCACTTAACCCCTCATCTTCCAACACAGATTGAATAGACACGGTTGAATAATTTATTTGCTTATATTTTTGTAATTGTTTAGATGTAGATAAAATAAAATTGGATAAATTATATTATATATTCATGTTTTAAGAATATTTTAGGCCCTCTGAGAGGACGTAGAGGGCCCTGACGGTTCCCCACTGGACTACATAGACAATATAGAGCATGTCAGCATGCATTAAGTGGAATATTGCCTGTATTGTCACTAATTACAGTGAATAGCATAAATCTTGTGCGTGGCTACCCCAGTAACGTTGCATATGGTGAGCTGAGTTTGAGGGGGTCAACAAGAGCTCGTCCTGAACCGGGCGCACATTCTTCTGAGTGTTTATCATGTCTGAGCTGTCCTCCTTCAAGGAGAAAGTTGCCCTGCAGCGGCAGACAGCCAGAGGCTCGTGAGTAATTGCACAAGCGGTTGACATTTCAAAGCCGGGGCTGAATCACTGCTGCAAACACATTCAGGTGTTGGGCGGTCTGCCACACTGCAGCTCGGTATTCCAGCCATGCCGGTGACATTTCAGAGTGCTGCAGATGAACATTTCACTCTTGTTGCATTGATCGAACATGACGCAGACATCGAAAAATAGATAAAAGAAGCGCTTCATAATTTTCCAAATGTTGAAAGTGAAAGTGGTCTGTCATTGAGACGCAGGCTGCAGGAGGCTCGGTCAGGAGAGCTGGCCATCTGATATGTACCAGTGATTTGGGAATTCAAACGTACACGTGACGCCCCCACAGATGCCGTGCATCAGACCTGGGAGGCAGTAAAAGTGTCCCAAACAGGTAGCCGTTTATGTGGAAGATTCATAAGGGCGAAGGATCAAAGAGGAACACTGGAAGAGCATATCACGTAGGGAGCCGGAAGGCCGAACGGAGCTTCATGCCTTCATCAGTGGTGCAAGTCATGATCAGCTTTACAACTTCTGCAGCACTGGGTTCTTTTTATTTTGTTTTTTATTATCATTATTTTTATTGCCATGCAGAAAAATAACAGAGACAATAAGAAACAGATACTGAATGTAAGAACAATGGCAGTTAAAAATGATCTAACAAAACCCGAGAAACATAGACAGATCTTTATCCAATGTGTTTTTATATAGCCGTAATATTTTCTTTTCTCAGTCCAGCACCAAACTGGAGAACAGACAAAGATCAGGTCTGACATCAGTTTTTTCCTCCTACATAGTGTTCTGTTTATTTCTAAGATTTTTATAGGGATTTGTTTTGTAGGGAAACATTTAGCAACCTACTGTGTGAATTATACAGCAGACAAGAAACTTAGCCCTCATCTGCCTGTTGCATCTGTAGCAGCTTCTCACACATCTGTTGTTCGTAAGCGGATGGTCTTGATTAACTTGGCGAAGTGTAACTTGACAAACTTGATTGACTTGACTATGTATGACCATTCATTCCATTTTCCATGTTGTTGTGTCCATGTGTAACCTGAACATTTAATACAAATGTCCAAGAACCAGCTTCTGCAGCACACACTAGCACACTCTGATACCACAGAAATACCCCAGAATTGCAGGATTCATTCTGTGAAGGTGTAGGATTACCACAAGCATGTGGAATTATTATCCAATGTATTTATCTTTAAAGGGCACAGAGACCTAAGGAATTGGTCACATTAAGCTTTGCAAGCCCATGTTTGCCCAGTGATCCAAATTTATTTGGATGAATTACAAAAAGTGTTTGTTTGGGCTGTAAGAGAGCGAATGAGTAGAGAGCAAGTGTGAAGCTGGTGCAGGAGAAGCAAAGACCTCTTTGAAACCTTTGGTGTCTCAATTTATCAGTCACATGCTCTCAGTTTTAACTGGTATTTATTGCTGGTGAGATAAGTGTGGAAACAAGCCAGCTCTCTTTCCTGCTGATCTATGAGGTGCCTGGATGTTGCCAGTGCTATGTGGTAATAGAACATGTTTGGGGCTCAGAACTGACCCCTGCGTAACTCCTCTTGACCTCCTCTGACACTTGCCATCACTCGTTGACGACCTGATCTCTCATGACATGCATTTTTTCCCCACAGGATTTCTCTTCCTTGACATCAATAGTACCTCGCAATGACTTGCAAGGTACAAGGTACAGTGATTCATTTCCACAGGGCATGCTTCACATCACCCTTGCAGCTAGAAGTGTCTGATGACTGTGGATTTCATGGGCAGAGTTTGACCGAAAACAGCCATTAGGGGATACCTGAGAATCTGATGTTTACGGAAGAGGCATTTATAGGGTTTTCCCCATGTTGGTGATATGCACATGGTGGAGTAGTGGCTGAAAATTCCACACCTAAATATGTTAATTCTCTTCCTAAGGGGGTGTGTAGCCACTTTGAAAACACCCTCTTTACCCTTCTGCTGGTCTCTTGTACATTCTACAAACACAGTGGGTCTCTGTGTTCAGGGTTTGGGTCTCTTCCCCTTTTCCGGGTTTTACTTTGAGACTTAACTATTCTTCACCTGTTTAATCCTAGTGAGGATGACGGATCACCACTCGTCAAGCTCAAATGCCTTTGTTTTGCAAAGATTAATGGGGTTACAAGTGTTTTCTCTAAGCACAACGAGACAAATCAGAACATTAAATTAGATGATATGGATATGCTGAAAAGTATTTGGACAAGTGCCAAAGAATTTTTAAGACCTTTTTATCTTCTATTTACTCCAAAGCAGTGTTTGCTAATGCAGGATATACAGCATATACATACACACACACACACACACACACACACACACACACACACACACACACACACACACACACACACACACACACACACACACACACACACACCTCTCTTTATTAATCATTTGATCTGTGCTGTGATGCTCCAGTGTTTAGCCATGTCTGTGCCTCCAGGCTCATGGGCTCCTCCCTCAGTGGCCCACCAGAGCCTCCATTATTAGCTTTGGATCTGGGGAGCGTGGCGGCCGTTGCTTTGCCCCCCGGGGAAGATCTGGAGCCTGAATGAGAGATGAAGACAGGCAGGGCTGGTGGGGAGAGGAAAGCTACGTGTGCTGTAATTACTCCATTGATATTCCTTCCACAATGATGCTGTCATGGCTCATTTGCATAAGGGCCGCCCCCCCCCCCCCCCCCCCCACTCGCTGAGGCAAATGAGGGTAGGCAGAGGGGCGGAGTCAGAGGGCTCCCCTTCGTATTCACTCCATCTGCAGAAAGGAGGGAGCTTGTGTCTGGACTGGAACTAGCAGTGACTGTGGGACATTTCAGATGATGTTGGTTTAGTAGGTGCTCACATGGTCTAACTCAGAAATTCAGCACGTGTTTAGTCCTCGTGTCAGAATGGTGGAGATCTTGGCTCCAGAGTGTCGTGGTGATGAGTGTCGTGGTGATGAGTGTCATGGTGATGAGTGTGATGGTGATGGTGGTCATGAGTGTCATGGTGATGAATGTCGTGGTGATGAGTGTCGTGGTGATGAGTGTCATGGTGATGGTGGTCATGAGTGTCATGGTGATGAATGTCGTGGTGATGAGTGTTGTGGTGATGAGTGTCGTGGTGATGAGTGTCGTGGTGATGAATGTCGTGGTGATGAGTGTCATGGTGATGAGTGTCGTGGTGATGAGTGTCGTGGTGATGAATGTCGTGGTGATGAGTGTCGTGGTGATGAGTGCCGTGGTGATGAGTGTCATGGTGATGAGTGTCATGGTGATGAGGTTGAGCTGCTGCTATGATCTTTCCAGGTTGAAATCATATGTAATATCAGCATTAATCACTGTGACCAACATACAGCACAGCATTCCAGACTTTCATTTAAACTACATCACAGCGCCTTATATGGGACGCACACGTCTGTTCAATCCCCCCTGGGCGTCAGGCATGCTGGCCAGGCTGTGTGGATGTACGTGTGTTTTGGGTGCGTGTTTGTGTGTGTGCGTCGGTGTGTGTGATCGGTCCTCCATCTTGGCACTGCAAGGTGCTGGGGACGTTTATTTATTGTCAGTGGTCTTCGCCTCAGTGCGGGCGTGATGAGTGTTGGTCATTGGTGTCTCTCCTGTATTGCTTTTCTGCAGCAGGCCCTGTCCTTCTTCTCCCTGCGGAGTCGGGCCCTCGGGCTCCACATCATTTATTGCTGTCAAAAGTCAAGAAGAGGAGGGAAAAAAGATGGGGTGATGAGTGTGGGGCTAAAGAACAGCAAGAAGGGAGGGGAGAGGATAGAAAGTGTTCTAGCATGCGGGGGAGAGAAGACCTGCTCCAGAGGGACACACAGAAGCGAAACGTAGTCGGTTTAGTCAAATGTGAGCTGCTGAATATTTAATGCGGCCGGGAGTGTTTATTTAGTTAGCCTGTCGATTTTTAGCGCTCTGTCAATAGCAGGTTGGCGCGTTGAGGCCTGATGATCTTTAGTGTCCCGGCTCCCCAGGGTCCAGACGCTAAACGCAATTATGGATTTTTCTTGCCCTCCTCTCCCCCCTCCACCACCACCGCAATGTGGTTGATATTTTTACTGATCTAATTTGCAATCTGCTAGTTTATTGTTTGGCATTTTAGTGGCGCTCAAGTGGCGAGGCAAATTTGATTTCCCGTCATAATTCTTTATAACGTCATTAATGCAGTTAGCACACTGAAGCGGGTCTTAAATAAAAATGTGGGGAATCAGTCCATGGACGGGCACATTCCTGCCTTTATTGTCTCTCCCACTTTCATTTCAGTCATTCCGGTTTTAATTAAAAATCGTCACTACGGTTTTTGTCATTGTGAAATATGGAATTAGAATGAATACAGCACTGAGGCAGAAACTGAGTGTGTCTGAGTTCAAATGTTTAGTAAACATTTCGGTTAGCGATATATAAAAAATAAATTACAAAAAAAGATAACTAGACAAGGTAATATAAATTCAAGGAAATCATCATAACTCATCAAGTAAATGGCATCACAGCACATTGAAGGTTAACAGCCTTTGTAACAGAAGGTAAAGCACCTACACAAACTCACCAGGATGTAACCAACAGTTCAGACTGTGAGCTCCTCGCTGCTGTGCTAGCCTTGCTAACGCTAGGGGGTTATTGGCCAGCACCGTTAATAGCACTAATGTGTAGGGCTCTTGTGAGGGATCTGTTAGCTGATGATGGATGAGCAGCAACCCACCCTAGACCAGAGTCTCTCCTCACCCCAGAGTCTGTCAGCTTCTTAAGTGGACCAGCACAATTAGCCGTGAAACCAGAGATCAGGCTAATCTGATGGCACGCTTCAACAGCAGAGTGAGAGAGAGAGAGAGAGAGAGAGAGAGAGAGAGAGAGAGAGAGAGAGAGAGAGAGAAGGGGGAAATTGGCCCTTTGCAGCAAACCATCAAAGAAATAATTATTTCCTACATGCATTTGTAGCAAAAACACTACTTTATGAGGATTGTAGATTATCGTAGCCCACTTTACCCTTGTAATATTACTTCAACATTAAAAATGGGTGTATCATATTTAAATATTGTTGTGCTTTATTTATTTGTTTGTTTTGTTTGTTTGTTTGTGGTGGAATACCTGTACTCCTCTACCTTACTTTGATCTGGGACCTCCAGGACACCCAGTGTCCCATTTCACATCTCAATAATATTTCCCCCTTAACCACCAAGATCCCTCTTAAGATCAATGTTTTGTAAAGATTTGAAGGAATGGGTGTAGAGTTGATGATTATGCATGATTGTGGGTGTGTGCGTGCATGTATGGGCGGGCACATATGTGCATATGTCCATGCGTGTTTGTCAGGTTCTCGGGATAACTCCACAACGCACATGTGTGAGATGATACAGCAGGCACGTCACGGCAGTGCCAGAGTGTTTCTACAACAAGCAAGCTCCACATCAAAGAGCCAGAGCGCCTAAGCCCGTCAGCAGTGTATGGGCGTGTGTGTGTGTGTGTGTGTGTGTGTGTGTGTGTGTGTGTGTGTGTGTGTGTGTGTGTGTGTGTGTGTGTGACTTAACCTGTTCTCACCTGATACATACCTGCCATTGCTTGAAGGATTAGCTAGGTGTAATTGAAAGCCTCTCTGTTGATGGTTATTTTAACACCTTGAGGTAAGAAGCAACCTTTGGACTCATTAGGAATCTTGCAGTCAAGTGTGTGTGGGGGCGGTAGACGGTTCTCGCAGCCTGATACACGCACGGGACTCTCAACCATGTAGGAATCCATCAGCACATTTCTCAAGCATCTGGATTAACCTAAATTGTTGATTTATGTATAATTATGACAGAAGAAAGAATAGCAATTGATAATTTCTCATGCCAAAGACATTCCCCATCCCCTTAAATACTTATGAAGAAACCAATGTATTCCTTCAAATACAGTAAACATGCTGCACTTTGGTCAGTGTTGCAACTGCTACTGTTTATGAACAACATCACTCCTGACTTCAGCAGCGAGGGCCCTCATGGTCTTGTGGATGAAGCTTCTTTCCTAATCTTTGTTCCTTCATTAAATCACTGAACTTGCAGCCTTGTGATGACTGTGGTTTTGGGCAGCCTCGCTAGTAAATTTTTCTGCACTCTTCACACAGTAGTGCAGCGCTGAACTGCAGGATGAAGGGGATAGTGGAGGGTTGTTTACCCCCCCCAGCCTCAGTCCTGCTTGTCCATCCCGTACACGTTTCTTTCCCACCCTCCCACGGATACTTGTCATTGTCACCTAATGTTTTCTGCCCCAGTCTGGCACCTCCTACTGCATAATGTGGGATGACACTCTGAGGAACCCAGAGGGAAGCGGAGTTTGAGGGCCGTAACTCCTCCTCCCACAGAGTCCCCTCGTCAGGGCTGGCCGCCGGCAAACTAGAAGCAGATGTGAATCCGGTGGACTCCCAGCAGGGTGTCTGTGCCTCCCGCTGCCGCGGGCCACGCGGTGACACGCCGCGCTGAGCCTCAGTCCTCCCTCAGACCCAGCAGCCTGCTCGTCTCGGGGAGCTTGAGTTTCCTCTGAGAGCAGGAGCACAGTCGCCAGCTCCACGCTGGGCTCTCCGAGCGAGGAACTGCGGTGGAATTAGAAGAACACATGACAGGCTTTCATCTGATTCCTGTTTTCTGGCTTTGCTGGAATTTCATACCTCCGTGTCTGGCTCAGACTCGTTCCTTTACCATTCCGCTTTTCTCCATATTCCCATCTTAACTTTATTCTTCCTCTTTCTGTTTCTTAACACGCTCTCTCTCTCTCTCTCTCTCTCTCTCTCTCTCTCTCTCTCTCTCTCTCTCTCTCTCACACACACACACACACACACACGCCTCACACACACACACACACACACACACACGCTCACACACACACACACACACACACACACACACACACACACACACACACACACACACGCTCACACACACACACACACACACACACACTTTTATGCCTTCTTCTCCTTTTCCTTCCTACCCACTCTCCCCAAAGCTACTTTCAACACTAATCTGATCTTCCTGCCATATCGTAGGAATATTATTACATTTGTGAGGGGAAGACTGTCGTGGAGGAAAAGAAAAGATATTCCCTATGATTTATTATGTTTTGAGTCAGGTGCAGCGTACGGTGATATATGTGTAACCCAGGCCAGGTTAGCATGGTCCTTCTAACTACATTTTGAATTGTCTGTGGTATGTATGGTATACGGTATGTACAATCTGTGGGCCATGCCCATGTTCATAAGTGTGTTAATAACTGAATGTGAACTATGCCGCTTAGCAATAAAATGTTTTTGTTTATAGTTTTTAGTTTATGCCATTGCTGAAACTCTAAATGTGAGTATATTTAACCTACCTAATATCTTGTTGTTTTCTAAATTCATTCTATCTCAGCTTTTCTTGCTTGAATGTTAATCTGTGGTTCATAATGGGCAGCTGCTTTCTCTTGTAATCCTTACGCAACATATTGACCACATCAGCAGAGAGGAACCAGGAGAAGGAGGGGTCATGCAGGAGAGGGAGGGGCCATGGAGGAGCCAATAGAACGCTATTGATTTGTTTAACAAATTAACCATGATGATGGCAGGTGTGCTGTCCGCCACTGGCTGCTGGGGTCAGCTCGTCATATGGTTGCTAACAGCGACGATATTGCTCTGAGCTCTGATCTCTTCATACTCGCACAATAGCTTTGGGGAGACCCCTGGGAAATAAGCAGTCTCTTACACACACACACACACACACAGACACACACACACACACACACACATCACTGTCACTCTTCAAATTAACTCTCTGGAAGCTTAGCAGCTTTGATTCATAATTATTCAGTGGGTCTCTCTCACCAGTCTGCCTGTCGTGTCTTCGTGTGGCTGGTCCCGCCCTGTCTTGTGTCGCCCCTCCTGAGTGGCACTTGTCTTTTGGAGCAGGGGAATTAAATAAGCTTGCCTGACCTAAGAGTGCGAGCAGATGACGGACAGCTGGAGTACAGCTTGATCTCTGTCTGTCGGACTGTCTCTCTCTCTAATCTAGCTGTCTGTCTCATCTCACCATGGCTTTATTGCTCACACACCTCAGGGTGGACACGCGCCCATCTCCCTATACAATTGTCCACTTGATTATGTTAGGGGCGAGCACAGCGATCTCTGCAGCCATCTGTGACAGGCCGAGCATCATTGGCACACTGGCTATGCGTCTGTTTCTCACCGGGGCTCGTGTGTACCGCATGATGTCACCGGTCTGCACTGCTGACAAATCGTGGGGGGAAATTCTGTGCTAGTCCTTAAAATTAGTCATACCACGTTATGGGCTAACGGCCAATACTATTCAACACTCAATAACGACAAGATTCGCAAGTGTGAAAGCGGTGGCCCTGTGTAATATCGTAATTGGCTCCAAGCAGTGCTGTTTTGCTCATTGGTCACAGTTCTCATTTGAGCTGTATGGGCACGAGGTTACGTGAGGTGAAGAGTGAAAACCGCTCACAGCAGGATGACCACTCGTGCCAGTGTGTAGTGGTTTCACTTTTAAGAGCTGGACTGAGACGAAGCCTTTATCTCTCTCTATGATGTATAGGGTCGTTCGGCCTAACTGGCTCAGAGCACCACAGTCATCTCACTTCTGGATTCAAGCTCTTAAAATGTCAAACTGGGCACTGGTCAAATGCAGCCATTATTGTTACAACTTAGCATAGATATGTTTGAAATATCACATCTAAGTGACTGCACGGTATATATAGTTGTCTTGTTTTTAGCTGTTTTGAAATTGATTTGTGACTCCTTCCAGTAGCTATGGTGAACACATCACTTTTGACCCTTGTTGCTGTTTGAAAATCATGCTCAGCTTCTCAGAAGTACATTTTGTATATTTTTTGTGAAAGAATGTTTGCAAATTGTTTACATTTACCGAAATCCACAATTCATTTGTGTAATCTGGCAGAAAAAAAGTTTACAACGTCTAGGTACCTCACGATTAAACAGAGTTTACAACTTGACACTTGATCTCATTGTGCCGAGAGACGTATTCTGTGTGCATGATTACTCCTTAGTGTAATGAGCGTGTATCGTGACAGACAGGAACTCTCTCCCTCAGAATATCTCCTAATGAGTGATATTGCAGGGCACTGAGACGACGAGAGTCTTCCCTGTCTCCAGGCAGTACTCGCCTTGCGTGCCTTGCATAAAGGATGAGTTCTGTGTTACGTCTAACATCTTCAAAATGGTTGTAAAGCCCAATACAGTCTACAGAGGGCTAATCACCCCTAAACCCCCTCCCTTTGGGCCCTATTAGGAAGCAGGGCAAACAAACACACACACACTCATGTACACATGCATGTACGCACACACCCACACACACACACACACACACACACACACACACACACACACACACACACGCACTCATACTCTCAGAAACACATATCTTCAGAACCAGATACTCTAATGATATGTCGGCAATTTAGATAATTACCTGAGGGGAGATAAGAGTGTGTATTCCAGGTAATTGGAGCTGCGAAGTTGCGATGTGTACCTAACGTAAGCACTGGTGGTTTAAGGTTTGTTTTCCAACTGTGAGCCATCAGTGATGGAATGAGTGACGTTAGAAGATCTTCCTCAAGTGGGGCTCTTCAGACCCTTGTGATGAAGACTTGCTGGTTGAAGAGGGAATAGCAACACTGACTCTGAGTAGCTCCCCTAGCACATGGAGAACGACTGGAGAGAAATACGCTTGGCACAAAGAAAAAGAGCCTGGTGAAAGCAGCGGGTCTTCAGGTGTCTTCAGGTGTGGGAGGAGCAGACCCTGAGGTGAAACTCATCATCGCTTGTTTGTTTTTCGTCAGCCCCCCCGCCTCTCCCACCACACACTCCCCTCTCAGATTTGTCTCCTGCATGCTTGGTCAATTAACACAAGACTGACGTCCCTGACGCTGTCAGGGTGACTCGCTGTGTTTCCTGAGGTAGAAGAAATGGATGTGAAAGTTTGAACTCTTATGTGAAAGGTTCAAGTTTGTTCTGTCTTATCTAACAAGAGGAGATGGTACTGCTGAGGGTTTTTATTTTTACCCTAGTGGTAAGAAAGGCTGCAGTGTCTGTATGTCTGTATGAAATATACATGGATGTCTTTAATGGAGGGCTTAGAAGGTTGTTGATAGATATAGTGTGTCAGAGGTTCACGTGAGAGCCTTTTTGTCTTTTACCTTCTAGTATTGAAAAAAAAAAACAAACAGTTTGCTGTATTGTGTTTGCCTAATGAAGTAAGCAAAGCAATCGACCAAGAAAAAACACTGACAGCCACAAGGTCAAACACTCATAACAAGACATTTCATCTCCTTGAATGCTGGGGTTTTGTTTTGGTGTGGGTAGTTAGGGGGGGGGCCTTGCGGAGTTGTCTGTTAATTTTTTGTTCTTTTACTTTCCTTGTTTTCTTTTTTGGGCAGGGACGTCTACAACTACAGTCAGGGTCAGATTTTTTTACCTTCTTAATTGGATGAGAGACAGGCTAATTAAATCAAATTCATTATCTGCAGCTCTGGAAATCAAGAGGCACTATTGAAAATAAGGTTAGTTTGTCCCTCATCCATCATGCTCCTAACTAACCAATTTACAGCGCTGACTTTTTGCATGCGGTGTTATTAGCTTGTCATAAGCAGTTAGCTTTAAAGTCCGTGAATGCAAGCCTGACCATGGCAGCTTTTATCACATTAGTTTCTAGCTCAGTGTCAGGCCTTTATGGCCCAAGATGAAGCAGTTGTGGAATAACTGCATTAAACACGCTGTATATATACAGTTCAAACGACCTGCACTTAATCGAGCTGCTAATTCGTCCTAATTAAGACATACTACTGAAGCAAACAAAGGCTGTTTAGATGGGAGACTTTCCCATTTAGTAGATCAGTGACCACAACTGGACACGTGGCATGTTTCTTCTTGTTTGAAGGGGTCTGGAGGGGTATTCTACATTTGTACAAGAAAAGAAAAAAAAAATGAACAAATTAACAAAAATAAATAAATTTCCTGGCTGAAACCTCAGTGCATGGTCACCATTATTGAACTAATGTGAGATTTTAAAATATATTTAGTGATTTGTCATTAGCTGGCCGGTAAGGCCGCGGCTGAAATCTGTATTCCACACACACTCCTCACACCCCTCGTCTCAGCTGCGTGTCAGAAGTCACACGCCTGCTTTTGTCCTTCACACACAAAAGACACAAGCGTCTCCACGCCCAGGTCAAAGACATGTTTTTATGTGTGTGGAGATTTTTCACACACACACACATTGGTGGAAAATTTGAGTGAATCAGCTAAGGGGTTTCTGCATGCTTTGGAGTTGTGACTTTCGGAAGGCTTTGTGAGTTGTGGGGCTTGGCCAGACAGCGGGCCTGAAGTCCCTCTAACACCAGGCTTCACCAGCATACGGGGGCCATGTTGTCATGCAGCTCCACTTAGAAACACGAGGCTCTTGTCCTGCTTGCTGGGATGTAAAGAGAATTACGGAGTGAGGCTGTGGAGAAAGATGGAGAGTACAGAGGATTGAGAGAGGGAGAGAGAGAGAGAGGGAGACAAAGAGAGAGAGAGAGAGATCGGTGTGTAAGGCAAAGCCCCATCACTCAAAGTTTACTCACACTAAATTGAGTTGAAATAATGGAATGAAATAATGGCCTTTTTTGAACTGGCCTTTCACACAATGGTGTGGGTGGCAGGTCATATCAAAGACTGCCCCCAGGGCTGGAGAGACAGTGCACACAGGGCACGCTTTCATGGGGGGGGGGGGGGGGGGGGGGGCATCTCGGAGCAGCAGTCCCTGCTGACAGGCACCTGGGAAAGGGTGCAGGGCTTCGGATCGGCCCCGAGGCAGTGTCATTAGGCCGGGCTTTGCGATTTAAGGAATGATGACAGCCCTGGGGACACTGGGTGCTGGGGGGTCTATTGTGGGGTGGTGGAGGGGTAACAGGCCCCAGGCTGGTGGGATGTGTTGGGGCTCACATCCACCCAGCAGGTCCCCGCGAGCCTCTCTGTTGGAGCCGGAGTCACTCAGCCCCTCCCGCTGTAGTGTGTGTGGGTACAGTCATGGTCTGTGTGCAGGTGCCTTATTGTGTGTGTTCACCTCAGTTTGGGGGCTCCATATTATCCATGCACACATCCTCGTGTTTTTCTAGGGAGCATTTCTGTGTGTGTTTCACATGCATGTGTCTAGACATGTGTAAACCTGTCGCCACTTTTGTAAGTGAATGTGTGTGATTTGTTTGTGTGTGTGCGTGTACACGTGTGCGCATGTACACGTGTGTGTGTGTGTGTGTGTGTCCGCTGTCCTCTGAATCGCCTCATTACTCATTGTGTGGTCTGAAGTGCTCCTGTGTCCCCTGTGTCCCCCAGCTGCTGAGTGTCCCCCGGCCCTCTGTCCCACGCACACAATACACCGCCCAGTGTGTAAAATCGTCTGTCAATGTGCACACACTCCCTCCCTGAAAGGGTGTCTAATCACACAATGAATACACACAAACACACGCACACACTCCCTTGGTCGGAGCGCAGGCGGAGGCAACATGGGGAGGGTGGTGTCTGTGGGGAGGGTGGTGTCTGTGGGGAGGGTGGTGTCTGTGTGTAACAATGAAGGACAGACAACCTATCTGATCAATATTGCTGCACGTGTGTGACACACAAACACACACACACACACACACACACACACACACACACACACACACACACACACACACACACACACACACAACACACACACACACACACACACACACACACACACACACACACACACACACACACACACACACACAGAGTTTCCTCCCATGGGATTCCATGTGCAGTGTGTCTCCTCCAGCTGGTGGGAGATCAGAGAGTCTGTGGCACGCAGCTGTGAAGCAAACGAACATGTGGATGTGATACACGTAGAGCAGAGAGACGGGTGCATCGTGGGGCCACCGTATGACCACCGTGGGGCCACCGTATGACCACCGTGGGGCCACCGTATGACCACCGTGGGGCCACCGTATGACCACCGTGGGGCCACCGTATGACCACCGTGGGGCCACCGTATGACCACCGTGGAGCCAATGCCATCAGCATCACATACAGAAACCAAAGGCATTTACCCCAAATACATATATACATTTTCTTATATATAAGTGTACAGCTTCTTTAAAGCTACTATATGTTTAAAGCTACTTATTCTGCTGGAGATTGGTAAAATAAAAGGGCTGAGCTGTGGTGCTGTGGTTGGAGGTGCTGTGTGTGTAAAGGGCAGTAGAGTTTCTGCAGCTTCATTTGTGCTACTGA
>NC_135214.1:20588356-20630856 GCF_052324685.1 Brachyhypopomus gauderio
GATTCATCTCTACACGGGCTAAGCTGCTTCTGCTCTGGGTGACCTCAGTTATGAGCTCAGACCTAAACCTGGTGGGTAAACAGATCCCACACCTTAGCCAGCTAGCATCTATATAATGAAGGGGTCATCCCTGCTAATTAAAACTTCAGTAAACACTCCTCCTCTTTCAGAGCATGGAACTACAGGCAGAGGAGAAACAGCGTACACACACACACACACACACACACACACACACACACACACACACACACACACACACACACACACACACACACACACTCACACACACACACACACACAAACAAACACATACACACACACACACACACACACACACACACACACACACACACACACACACACACACTCACACACACACACACACACACACACACAAACAAACACACACAAGGACATAGAAGCTTTTCTCTGGCTCTCTCCTCGGTCTGTAATCCACTATCTATTCATCCAGGGTAAACTCCTCAAGATGGACAGGGCCTGGTTGTGGGTGTACGGCGACTGGCTCCCCGAGACCCTGGATGGAGCTGAGGAATTTTTCATTAGTGAACAGCTGGGTCACAAGCGGCCTGAGAGCCATGTTAATATTGTGTAGGCCCACAGATTAGGCCCTGCTGAAAGGGACCAGCGCGTGATGCTCTTCACCGGATCTCGACTTTGCATATTTGCAGAGCCCGACTGAAGAACACCTCATATTACTGTTTGTTTTATTTCTTAGACGAAGACCCTCCAGGGGTCAATAGTAATTATAAAGCCCCTTGGCTCCAAGTGTTGCTATTTAACCACATCAGTGCCGATTAAATGTATTTATTTATTTATTTGTTATGCGCTTGCAAGCCTGAAAATGTTTTCTTGCACGTTCATAGGCACATTATTGAATTCTGTGTCTTTTTCCCGCACAACTTGAACGCTCTGTGAAAGTTCTCATTCTGAAGTGGTGGCTTCTGCCTGGCCCGTCAGCTAATTCTGAGTTCAGGAAGGCTGAAGACTGTCCTGTTTATTAGCCCAACTATATGTAGGCTGTTATGGCTCATAGCATATACATCTGATAGCTATTAGACTCATTACGAGCATCTCTGGCTATTTCAAAAGGCCGGTTAGGGAGGGATGTACAAGCATCCAGATGCCTGCACACAGTGAATGCCTGTAAGACCTCATGTGGCTTGGCCCAGAATGGCTCTCCGTAGAGTTATTAGCCTTATAAAACAGGTACATCACTGGAGAATTCATTCGGCCACTCTCTCTAAATACCCCACTCTGTCTAAATACCCCACTCTGTCTAAATACCCCACTCTCTAAATACCCCACTCGGGTTCTGTTGTTCCTCTCTTCGTGTCCCATGTGTAGGTGCCATTTTAGGATTCTAAACACGCACCCCCACTGCATTCATCCATTTTTATTATTATTTATTTTATTTCTGTTTTATTGTGTTATTTTAGTGAAGTATGAGAGGGAAAAAAAACTTTTCCTCTCATCTCTCTTTCTCTCCCACTCTCTCTCCCACTCCCCCTCCTCACTCTCTCTCTCTCTCTCTCTCTCTCTCTCTCTCTCTCTCTCTCTCTCTCTCTCTCTCTCTCTCTCTCTCTCTCTCTCTCTCTCTCACTTGTTCTCTCTGTGCCTTACACTCTTATTTGCAGTGTGTGTTGTAAAGATGTCTGGTGTCCTGCAGGGCGGGAATGGGCATTACCACAGGACTAGGGTTACAGGACTGCGGAGGTGGGGGGGGGTACTTCAGGCATGTCTGACAGGCTCCTATAACTCACACTGCCTTACACGCAGACGCGCCACTCGCCTGGGTCATGAGGAAACGTGTCAGTGAGTCTGGGATTCACCCAAGCATGAAGGAAATGCTGAGAATTTGGAGTTTTCAGGAATTTGGGGTTTTTTGCAGTATTCAGACGTTTTTCACCAGTATGACACCCTATGAGCCATAATTAATTTACATTTATATATTAAAATTCATTTTTCCTCATGATGATTTATTATTTGGCCATACCACTTTTGATTCAATTTTCTCTAATTCTGACCTCAGTTATTTTTTACAAAAATTTTTGGAAATTGGGGTTCACAATTTGGAATTCATGTAATTAATGGGAGGGCCCCAAAAGTCTCTCTCTCTCTCTCTCTCTCTCTCTCTCTCTCTCTCTCTCTCTCTCTCTCTCTCTCTCTCTCTCTCTTTCTCTCTCTCTCTCTCTCTCTGTCTCTCTTTCTCATGTTCTCATCTCCTTTTCAACAGCAATGAGTGGCATCACTGTCACTTTGTACATAGGAACTGCTGTGTGGCATTGAGCATGCTGGCTGAAGGGGTCCAGCTGATCAAACACGCTGTGTGTACCTGTCTGTCTGATCTCCCCGCAGCCCTGTGTGCTCAGCCTGCTCCGTGGGTCGCCCGCTCTCCTCTGTCCTTTTCTGCTCCCCTCCGTCCATCTTGGGCCTGTCTCTGAACACTGTCCTGTCTCTGAACACTGTCCTGTCTCTGAACACTCTTAGATTTCCCTGTGTATGATTTTAGGCAAAGAGCCTGTACTGTGTGAGGGATTCTAGTCAGTGTAATTTGTTGATATTCTCTCTCTCTCTCCCTCTCTCTCTCTCTCTCTCTCTCTCTCTCTCTCTTTCTCTCTGTCTCTTTCTCTCTGTGTCTCTCAGTCTCTCTCATACGTAGTTTGATTTGTGTTCTCTCAGGCTGTCACTGTTTCTCTTGGCTCCACTGCTAGGGTGAAGGTGTTGAAGTAGATGCAATAGCATGTTTAGACTAAGATAACTACTACGTCTTATCCTTGTTTATGAACCATCACGGATTACATCGGTTCAGTGGTGCAGACAGTGTAGTATTCTTTATGGTTATTATTAATATTTGTGATTTAGGGAAGTTGAACAATGAAACCATGTACAAAAATCACAACCCATGTGAACCTATTCTGTAATTTACAGTTCAGGGAGTCCGTGGGTCTCTTTGCCCTGTCTGACTGCACTTGTCTGGATGAATGTGCCAATGTGACAATGGACACGTCTACTAAAACAAAAACTGCAGCTTGCACGTTCAACAGTCCAGTCCAGAACACAATAAGGCATCATTTATATCCAGACAGTGTCCATGGCATAAATACTGTTCAGTAATAAATAGTTTGGTGTCAAACAAATACGACTAAAATGTCCCTGCAGTCATGCAGCTGTTTACATTAATACATAGAAAGCTTCTAAAAGTCAGAAGATAATAGTGTTGTACAATGAGCACACCTGTGGAGACTTATTTACTGAATCCATCATGGTGAAAGAGATGGTTGGAGAATGATCTCCATGGAGATGGTGAGTCATGGTGGGAGCCATGGGAGGATATAGCCGTCTTCCCACGGAGAAGTGCGGACGAGTCATGGGGCGAATGTGAGAGACGGAAGGAGTCTGCCAAGACCCTCTCGCTCTCGTGCTCCTCCGTGCTCCTCTGTGCTCCTCCGTGCTCCTCTCGTGCTCCTCTCGTGCTCCTCTCGTGCTCCTCTCGTGCTCTGAAGGAAAAGGCACCACTGAGCGTTTAGCAATAGTGTACATTCACCTCTCTAATGTGTCTTACTTTTACCTGCTGGGAGTTTAATTAAAAAACAAAGTGCCTCAATTTAAAGCTCATTACTATGCTAATTTTGTAAAGGGGGGAGGTGATTAAGCTGCTCTTAGAATGGACTTAAGTTTGCCCTGAGGACCTGGAGAAGATGTGGTCACGCTTCTATTTCCCTTCATTAGCTCAAACTGTAATTTCACCACACCAAAGAGAAACGCTGATACCAAACATTAATGGAGGACCATTTTCCTTATAGATTATTAAACAGGTTTTTGTTTTAATTAATATGGGATCTTTTCATTTTAATGAAACAGCATTTTTCGTGTGGTTAAACTTTAAGGACTTTAGTTATGATCTACTGCGTTTATAAAGCTAGCCCCACAAAATGGCTGACGGGACAGTTCAGCGTAGCCATAGGTTTGTTGTATTACTCTCCAGCCACCTAATGTAAAGACCAACCAACAGCGCTAACCATTGCTCAAGCCTCATTGCAGTAACATCCATATTTGTAGTATACTTTCCATATTACAGTAATGCTTTATCTTTGCTCTTCAGCGCTCGTTATTTTGGCAGAGTAGGAACAGTTCAGAGCTCATTATTTTGGTGGAGTAAAAGTTCTGGCCGTGTCCAGGTCCAGAAGAACTGCACAGAAAAAAGGAAAAGGAAGTGTTGTGGATGTTTAGCCGTGACCATGACACGGTGTAAGTGACAGGGCCTCACGTACAGCAGATGGCCTTCATTTGTCTTGACAAAGCATGTTTCCCAAAGCACGCGTACATGACTTAGTCGCAAATTTTACTGTGATTAATATGTGCAGGCATCATCTCACATGGCCCTCCAACGTCCCTCTAGTGAGAGGAGTGAGAGGACGTCCCCGTAGAATCTTCCCTGGAGGCTTTTGTCATGGCTCCCAGGTCCGAGTGGAGGGGATGTGCTCTAGATCTTTCCCTCTGGACCTGGGTTTACCCCCCAGGAGGAGTCTGTATCCAGGAGATGCACTGACTGGGCCAGGGGAAAGGAAAGGTCACAGAAGCCATGTAGCCTCTAAATCAGCAGTGCTGGACACCACGCCAGACTGGCTGGTAGCTCGGCGGGCTCCCGTAGCAGCGCCCTGACAAACCACCCCCCTCCACACCCCCCCCCCCCCCCCCCATGCCTTATCGCCCACGGCACTATGATTGACATGTTCCAAGCTCCTGAGCCCAGAGGGGGCCTTGGTTACAGAACGCCAGAGGGACTGTCTTCAAAGTGATCGTTTACAGCTGTTCTCCTGGGTAACCCTCATCCTCCTCTCCCTCTCTTTGATGAAGATGTGGTGACATAAGAGGCCATTCTGCCCTAAATTGTTATTGCCCCCCTCACTGGCGGCCGATGTTGCCCAACACTGTTTTCAGCAGAAAGTGAGAGGATAATAGGTGGGGCAGGCATGTGTTGCTAAGCGGAGGGTGATTATCCAAAGCCGCACCCCCCCCACACCTCGTCCCCTTCTCCAGACCTCCAGTCTTTTATCTCCCACTGCCTCCACCATCCTTATCTCCGAGGCAGAGGCATTGAGAGCAAGACTGTTCGTGGTGGGGGAGTCATTGGCAACATGTGGAGAAAGCTTCAAGATGTTGTCACACTTTAAGTTGCTCATAATCCGTTCAAAGGGAAGAGCACCCACTCCTCGGGTCCGGTCCGGTCCGGTCCGGTCCAGCTGCGCGGGGCTTGGCCTCGGACTCTTGGCCCGCTACTTTCCTCTTCCAGAAACATCTTCATCCAACCACGGCTGTCGGGCAGTCAGTGCACAGCAGTAGGTGGGCCCGTGCGTAGAAAGGTCCCACAATGCAAAGCGGGAATGCAGAAAAGGTCCTGACCAATGATCTGGGGCCTCTACATTTCTTAGTTGCTGTACCATCTTTTTTTCTGAATCTCCCATTTCATCCTCATTGATCTATGAACGCAGTAAATTATTTTATTTTACTCCAAGTTCCAAAAAATGTGTTACTTGTACATTCCATAAGAGGACATTTCTCAGGGAAAACATGTGTATCCCAGGGTGTGTGTGTGTGTGTGAGTGTGTGAGCGCAAACACAGTGAGTGACGAGCGATTGTGTGTGCGGATGAATGATTGGGGGCAGATAATGATCTCCCGGGGAGCTTTCCTGAAGTTATCTCTGGGGATTATCTCCGATTCTGCTCATGGTCTCCACGTCTAGGAGGGCCTGAATCAATATTGGCACTGTGCTGCTTGAACTGCGTCAGCTGATCCAAACGCCAGGACCTTATCTGCTAATCTGTGCGCTCAGGTGTTGGGAAGGGAGCGCGGAGCCTCACAACAAGCGAACATCGTGTCTTTGTCCATTTTTCTGCCTCTTTTTCCCCGTCCAGGCCTCCTTTCCCTTTTTCACTTGTTTTCGTTTCCTCACGTTTTCCTCTCACGTCAGGGGTCTACAGGAGGATCTGTCTCCACACTCTGGATCTGACACATGGCGTTCGGTCAGAGAGAAGGGAGTAGCTACAAATTGGCATCCACGCTGCTACTCAAATTCAAAAAGGTATAAAGGGAAAAGAAGCAAAAGAAAAAAGAAAAATAAACAAAGTGAGAAAGAACGCGCGATGGCGGTCTCGTTTTACACCTCTGGATCAAACGGTGTTGGGGCATCGTGAGGGAGCAGGAATGTCTCTCCAACATGATCTTCTGTTGTGTGTTGAGAAGCAGCAGGCTCTCTTATTGAGTTTGTAGAGAGGGGCATCTTAAAGCGGCCCAGATGTGAGCCTGCGTCTGCTCCCACCGTGCGGCCGCTCCGCTGGGCTTCTTCTGCCCTCCTGGCTTTCATCTCGAACTACGGAGCAGAAATCCTCTCCAGACCTGGCACGGCACCCGGGACGGCACGACGGCGTCCGTGCTGCTGTTTAAGGGGCTGTGCGGCGTGTCAGCGATGGTGGTAGCCGTGCTAACGGGGGGGGAGGTGGGTCACGGCCTGTCCTGCACGGGTGCGCTCAATGGCGATCCCGGGCCCCGGGCTGTTAATCAGGTAATGTTACGGGGGATTGAGAGTGGGTTGGCCTTAGCCTCCTCACACTGCGGTGTTGTTTTAAAGAGCATTCTTTCGGCGCTGAACTTGGAAAGGTATTAAAGTGGGATTAGGGGCTCCTCTACAATCCAGTGCTTGTGTCATTCACTGGGCCCTACTTCTTTCTCTTCCCCTCCCTCTCTCTCTCTCTCTCTCTCTCTCTCTCTCTCTCTCTCTCTCTCTCTCTCTCTCTCTCCCCCCTCTCCCCCTCACGGTGACCCCCTGCCTCAACCCTGTTTGATTGTGGCTAGCAGTGGGAGTTGAAGGGACTGTGGCTTTCAAAAGGAGAAGGAGGGGTAGGGTTAAATCCCTACTCCACTGCTCCCTGCTAATTCCCCTTGTTCCTCCAAGAAGGATTTACTTCTGGTGCCAGCCCAGTCAAAGGCTTTCTCTGCCCATCCGAAAAGTTTGCCGTGGCCTTCCTGCTGGGGTGTGGTTGCTATAGCAGGGGCGTCATGCGTGGCTATTCCATCTGACATCCTGCTGAGAATGTTGAGCAGAAGAGGTGCGGGGGGGGAGCACGGGCAAAAAAGTCCGGATTAGATTCCAGGACAAAGCCGGGACAGGAAGATTCCAGAAGGAGCCAATGGGAATTACAGCGGGAAAAATAATGCAAGGTGACAGAGAGGGGAAACAGAGAAATAATGGCTTACAAGATTAGAGCAGGAGGGTTAGAAAGGAGGAGATGGAGGAAAGAAAGGGATGAATAAGAATGTTTTCATTTGGACGAGTAGGATCAGGAGAGAGCAGAGCGGAGAAGTGAGCAGACCGGTCCAGGAAGTGTCACAACAGAACAATCCAGGAAGTGTCACAATCCTAAAGGGTCATTTCCTGCTCGTATGCCGCTTTTTCAAGCTTGCTCTCTGAGGCGGGGATGCCAATCATTAAATAAACATTTGATCTGGACCTGTGGGCTGGATCATGACAGATTCATCACCCGTGAGTCTGACGTGGCCTTCATGTAATAATGCAGCCGGGCCAGAGCAAGTGTGAATACTTCATTACAAATCATAGAGGACATTTTGGATGTTAATTCACAAATTTCAAATGTTTTTTGCGTCAAATCATAAAATTATTTCTTGTGACTTCATTTTCCAAAACATTTTTTTTGGCATTACACTTACTGGGTTTGATACTGAGCTTGTGGCACTTTTAGAGACAATTTGACTATAATTTGGAAAAGTAAGAGTTTGAGGATACATCTGATGAATGAATAGGGAGTAACCATAAAACTATTAAATCAGTCTAGGGCATTTCAATCAAAATGACTTTCTTTTTCTCTCTCCTTCAAACACACACACACACACACACACACACACACACACACACACACATGTATACTCACTCATTTTGATATACATAGCCAGGGAGCAGCATTTTTTGTGAACTGAACAGAATTGTTGATATGCCAAGGTTTCTGACTTTTCCTTAAAGGATTAACATTTTTCCATTGTCAAAAATAATCTCCTAATCTTCTTAATGTTTTGTAATAAATCAAAGATTATCAGCTTTCAAAATTCCTGACAATGCCAATATTCGTATTATTGTTGTCTTGTTAAGCTATAAATGTGGCCAAACATTGAGCTCAGAGCAGTTTACTTTAGAGAGTATTTATAAAAACACATTATATTCATTCATATCTTTAATCACAAAATAAATACATTACCCATTGTACATAAAGTAAGATGGAAGATCAGAAAATGTCAGGGTATTTTCCCTCTGAACAACGGACTACACATGGGTTTAATTACCTCAAATGACAGGGTAAAGACAAATATGACAAATAAATGCACACGCTAGCCACAAAAGAAAATACCATACAAAGAAAACACAAACATTAATACAGCTGCCCACCACAAATGCTGGGCCCAACACACGGGTTATATCAATATCCCAATCAGCGTTTTACAAAGACATTATCATCACAATGGTGGCCTGTGCTGCCCTGTGGCCCCATATTTACCCATATTCATCACTGTCGTCCAGCCTCACCCACCCTCATCCACCTTATCCACCCTCATCCACCCTCACCCACCCTCACCCACCCTCATCCACCTCACCCACCCTTATCCACCCTCACCCACCCTTATCCTGTCTTATCCTTCCGCAGAGGATGGTGATGGGCGTTCAGTTTCCCTGCCACTCTGTGTCTCTCTGTTTCTCTCTCTCTCTGCCTCTCTCTCTCTCTCTCTCTCTCTCTCTCTCTCTCTCTCTTACTCTCTCTCTCTCTCTGTTTCTCTCTCTCTCTTTCTCTCTCTCTCTCTCTCTCTCTCTCTCTCTCTCTCTCTCTCTTACTCTCTCTCTCTCTCTCTCTCTCTCTCATCAGGGCGGGGTAGATAGAGATGAACACTGAAGCAGCTGTTCTTCCAGCCTCAAGCAAACAAAAGCGCTGGTGCTAATAAATCAGCCCTGATGGGCTGGATGGTATAGCGCTCTCTCTCTCTCTCTCTATCTCTATCTCTCTCTCTCTCTATCTCTCTCTCTATCTCTCTTTCTCTCTCTCTTTCTCACACACACACACACACTCTCTCTCTCTGTCTCTCTGTCTCTCTCTCTCTCTCTTTCCCTCTCTCTCTCCTCGTACACCGACTCCACCCGCCTGCTCCATGCTATGACAGTAACCTCCATCTTGGTGCTCAGGGCCCAGGCGGGGTACACCACTGCTACGCCTCGCCTTTGAATGAAACACAAAAAGATGTTATCCATGACATCCCCCCATGGAGGAAATGAAGACCACGGAGGCAACTGAGATTTCCGCAAAAAATGTGAACAGCTATGGGTGACGTGAAAAGGAGATACCGTTACCTAGCAATGGTCGATATGCTGGAGCAGTCATGGATGTTGCGTTGCTTGGGGATTGAAGGGGTTTGAGATATAGTGGTTGTTGGGCTGAGTTCTGTGTTCAGAATGAATATTGCCATGATTGCCAAAGTGCTGGTCAGTGATTGACTTGACTCTAAACTGACATAACAGAAATGAATCAAAGCAGACTTCATACATCACCTGCTAATTTTAATATTAGCGGATCAGGTGAATGTTTGACTCAGTATGCAATAAATAAAGCTCATATCATCCCACGCGCTCACAAATGAAGGCGATTCTGGTATGCAGGGATATATCTGCAGCTCCACGCAGTAGCTGGTGACACGTTACCATCTTACAAGGAATTGCTTCCAGTTGCATCCACATTGTCCCAGTGGCGGTGGGGCCTGTCTAATCACTGCCCTGAATGGGCCTAAGCCGTTAGGGTTGTGGGCCCTTGCTGCTGATTGAGGTTTGCTGGTGCGTTTGGGCTGGCCGGCGAGCATGCACTTCCTCTGATTGGACTCTGCTGAGCCGTTGAGAGGTTATCCAGGATGCTTTAACAGATGAGCCGCTGTCAAAGGAGATCACCCAGGGACTTAGCAACACACCCTCTGCCCCCTTAATCACTGCACCGTGATGGACAACCACACATAGAGACATTGCTCAACACTGCAAATCCAGCACAAATTCCAGTACATTTCTTAGTTCCGAAACACAGTGGACCAGATTCATAAAACTTTATGGTAACCACGTTATGACATGCACAGCATGCTTAATTCCTATTAACAAATACTTAGTTCCTGTTCATAAAGTTACCATAGTAATAATTAGCACACTTGGTATGGACTTACCAGTTAAATTCACCTGTGTCCTTGACTAATTAATCACCAAATTCAATACATAAATGAGGCTAGGTGATTTTGGCAAAACTTTGTAGCATTCTGATGTCCTGCTCAAACACACCAGCTCGATCTTCAACTGCTGTACTTCATCGTCATGCTCAGACCAAACAGTGGCTTTTAAATAAAATAATTTTGTAGAATTTCTTTCACAATAACAGATTTTTGTTGATGACTTGCATGTGTGACCATTGTTAGACAAAAGCTCTAATGGCGTTTCACAACATATTGTTGGGTAGGTTCAGGTGGTATTTTTTGCCGAGCGGTGTTCTATTACGTATCGCTAACATCTTATTTGATAATGTGGCAAAATTATGTGAATGGTAAAATATGCCAGCACTCCACATTTATGAATGAGGAAATGTGCTGCAGTTGTAGTGTATACGGTTAACGTCACGGTTAACGTCACGGTTAACGTCACGTTAACGTCACGGTTAACGTCACGGTTAACGTCACGCCAAACCTGGAGGTCTCGTCAATTTACCCCAGTATGTGGAGTGACACCTCTGCTGAGCACTGAAAGTGAAAATGAGACTCCTGACCACAGTCCCCCCTCCACCCCCCCCTCCACCACCCTCCACCCCCCTCCTGTCTCCCCTCAGACTGTTTGCCACTAAGTGCAGCGGATGTCTGGAGAAGATCGCGCCCACAGAGTTTGTGATGCGTGCGCTGGAGTGCGTCTACCACCTTGGGTGTTTCTGCTGCTGCGTGTGTGACCGCCAGCTACGCAAGGGAGACGAGTTCGTGCTGAAGGACGGCCAGCTTCTCTGCAAGAGCGACTACGAGAAGGAAAAGGAACTGCTGGGATCCGTCAGCCCGGACGACTCCGACTCGGGTGAGTGTTGCTCGCAGTGCCCAGCCGGACAACACGGGGTGTCATCGCTGAGGATGGAGGGGTGGAAACAGGCGGTCTGCCCCCCCCCCCCCCATTTCATCCCGGAGAGGTGTAGCCAGGATTGAGGAGAGTTGTGGGCGTGGTGATTGAGGGGAGTTGTGGGCGTGGTGATGGAGTTGTGGGCGTGGTGATGGAGTTGTGGGCGTGGTGATGACTCGGTCTGGTGACGAGCGGGCAAACCTGCTGGAAAACATTATAGCAGTGAACGTAGGAGAGTGACAGGCGAGGTTTTGGGATCTGTTCAGCAGCAGGCCTTACCGCCCTCCACCTACTCCACCCCCCACCTACTCCACCCCCCACCTCCGCCTCATCCCTGCCTCCATATGTCTCTCATTTGAGCACACACACTCATGTCAAGAGAGTTGTCAGACGCTCCGGGAGGCCTGCGTCAACTTTTACAGATATTTGTTCCAGCTCGGGGCCTCGATCAGGTGGGCTGCAGGAGTGAAGACTCCTTACTGAACTCCTGCCCCGACAGTGCAGTTGGAAGGAGGCGAACACGACGGTCACCCTGAAGCTACTGTGAAGCGAGGTGAAAGTCAAGGATGTCAATGAGAGAAAGGACACAAGCAGTGTATTTGCATCTCCCAGCCATCCCCCTAAAGGGCCAAACCTTTCACCAGCCTAATCAACACTCCCCACTGATATGGTTCAAACCACTAGACCCAAATGGGGGGGGGGGGGGGGGGGGGGGCTCAGGGAAATAGTCTCCCAGGGACCACGGCCATTACTCGGGTTTTTAACTTTTGAACCGTGCCGTGTCATGGAGTTCGACCCATTTTCTAATTATGATTATTATTCTATCAAACATAAGCTGATTTGGCTTATTAGATGAAACCTCCATCCACTGAACAATAAAGCCAATCCCCCACTTGGCTATTATAATTACAGCAGGAGAGCCAGCAGCCATTTCGTTTAGATGGCACATTAGCACGACCTACTGAGAGAGATTACCATGACACAGGAAGGGTTTGATTGAGCGCCTGCGGATCACACATATTATCATCGTCTAATTGAGACACTATGATTAGTTCATATGATGAAATAACATCATAAGGATTTTGGTTTAAAAAGTCATAATGTGAACAGAGATATTGGATATCCGGTCTCACACTGGGAGAAAGATTTTTAACACCTGGTAAAGTTAGTTGAATAGTTCAGTAGTGATTTTCTTAAATAGTATGTATCAGTCTTTTCAATCCACATTCAAGTTCAGCGTTTTTTACATTATGAGTCTGGTGTCCTAGTGGACATGGTTATTGACTAGTTGCCTATAGACTTTGTGGTTTTCACATCTATTTCACTTTTCCCATATGTGGACAAGTTATGTGTTCAAATGTTCCCTACAGTATAGCATCCATTATGTGTAGGATTCTTATCAAAGATTTATTCAATGCAAAATAAGCAAAGCTGTGCACTATTAATTATAAATGACACGATGTCCACCGCAGTGACAGATGTGCATATTTCATAGTGCTTTGCAAATCACAGCTACAGCCTTGCAATGGATGTAGCCTTTTCTTTCAGTAATAAATTGATAACAAAAGTATTAAAACCACATGTGTCTCCTTTCATTATGAATGCACTGTGTCTGAATCTCCCAAAATTGAAAAGAACAAAAACATATATTCATCAATAGGCAAAAAGTTGCAGACTTTGAGAAATGTGCTGATTCCTGTCAATGACGGATCTGTCCCCAGAGAAGAGTGAGGACGAGGAACTAGATATCAAGCCAGAGAAGGGCTCTGGAGGCCCGGGCAAAGGGGATGATGGGAAAGACCCCCGGAGACCCAAGAGGCCACGCACCATCCTCACTACACAGCAGAGGCGTGCCTTCAAGGCCTCCTTTGAAGTGTCCTCCAAACCCTGTCGGAAGGTGAGCTGTTTACGTCCACAGATCCGCTAATACGCCGATAGCAAGCGAAACTGACAACGTAGGGGTCTAGCCTGTCTCATTCATTCTTTGACGTCCATATTAACTGAAAAGGGAAATAAAACATTTTGATGTTCAGCAGTTGTTGGATTTATCTGAGTGTCTTGCTGATTTCTTCTGGTCCAGGTACGAGAGACTCTGGCTGCTGAGACGGGCCTGAGTGTGCGTGTGGTTCAAGTGTGGTTCCAGAACCAGAGAGCTAAGGTGAGCCCTCACAAAGCGCCCTCTGTCCATCACCCAGTGTTCGACCCATGAGTCTGGTGATGTGCAGTCAGCCAGCAGATAAGACAGCAATCTGTGAGTGATCCTCCCGCCATGGTGCTGGTGGTGAAGACCTCCACAGACTGCCAAAAAGGAGCAAGGCCAGCCTGATAGAGACAGCAAATCTCAGCCGCTATCTGCCTCCGGCTTAACCTCTCGCTGCATTCCACCAAAACCTCCCAGCCAGCCTGGAGAGCGATGCACTCACATCCATCCCACTTTTACGTTAGTGTCTGAAACCCACCTCCATGCTGCGATGCTATCTTCAAAAGCCCCAGGATAATATAATGCACTCCACTAGACGGCTGTGTAGTTCAAGCAGAGGTGAACAACAAGCAGCATCACTTTTTTTTACTTTAACTGAGGGAAGAGAGAGGAGCAGGGGTTTTAGTTAGGGTTAGGGTTAGGGTTAGGGTTAGGGGAGCTGGTGTGGAGATGCCCAACGTTTCCTGATTGCAGCTTTATCTGTGTGTTTTCAGATGAAGAAGTTGGCACGACGACAGCAGCAGCAACAGGAACAGCAGAACTCACAGAGGCTGGGCCAGGGTACGCCACACACACCCCACACACATACCCCACACACACGCCTCACCCACGCCACACACACCCCATAAACATACCCCACACCCACCCCACACACACCCCTCACCCACCCCACATACACGCCACACACACCCCACACACACGCCACACACACCCCTCACCCACCCCACATACACACCACACACACCCCACACACACGCCACACACACCCCTCACCCACCCCACACCCACCCCACACACCTCACACACACACCACACACACCCCACACACATGCCACACACACCCCACACACACGCTACACACACCCCACACACACACACACACACACACACACACACCACACACACACGCCACACACACCCCACACACCCACCACACACACCCCGCAAACACACCCCACACACACCCCACACACCCACCACACACACCCCGCAAACACACCACACACACCCAGCACACACCCCGCAAACACACCACACACACCCCGCAAACACACACCACTCACATGCCACACACACCCCACACACACGCCACACACACCCCACACACACCACACACATGCCACACACACACCACACACACTCCACACACATGCCACACACACACCACACACACTCCACACACATACCCCACACACATGCCACACACACCCCCACACACACACCCCACACACACATGCCACACACACCACACACACCACACACATGCCACACACACACCACACACACTCCACACACATACCCCACACACATGCCACACACACCCCCACACACACACACACCCCACACACACACCACACACATGCCACACACACCACACACATTCCACACACATACAACACACACCACACACACACGCTACACACACCCCACACACACCCCACACACACATCACACACACCCCACACACATGCCACACACACGCCACACACATGCAACACACACCACACACACATGCCACACACACGCCACACACACCCCACACACACACACCACACACACCCCCACACACACACCACACACACCCCACACACACCACACACACACACCACACACACCCACACACACACACCCCACACACACACCACACACATGCCACACACATCACACACACCCCACACACATGCCACACACACGCCACACACACCCAGCATCCTCACACCACACACACCCCACACACACACCACACACACCCCACACACACCCAGCGTCTTCCAAGGTTTCTGACAGTCGGTTAGTCATCAGGTAGAGTCCAATGGGTGTCAGTGTGGGTTTTGTGTTTGGAACCAGAGACCTTCCATCCTCTCCTTCTTGCTCTGGTCCCGATGCGTGGTCCCGCAGTCCTGACCACCCTTGAGCAGACGCTGACGCTGACCCCTGTCAGCTGTGGGGGGGGAGCATCCTGGGGTGTGTGGGAGTGCACGTGTGGATGTGCAGTGTGTGGGAGTGCACGTTTGGACATGGAGTGCTTAATTTACGACGCAAGCACATTGAAGCTGCTTGAACTCTGACCCATCCACCCAGCTCCGCCCACTCCGTCCCTCCCTAGCAGGCCGGCGTTTCATGTTGCCTAGCAACCTGCACTCTCTCTGTGATCTGCACGATGCTCGATGCGGCAGTCAGAGATCTGTTACACGTTTCGTGTGCCCACGGGGTGACCCGTTCTAACCCTAGATCTGTTACACGTTTCGTGTGCCCACGGGGTGACCCGTTCTAACCCTAGAACTGTTACACGTCTCGTGTGCCCACGGGGTGACCCGTTCTAACCCTAGATCTGTTACACGTCTCGTGTGCCCACGGAGTGACCCGTTCTAACCCTAGATCTGTTACACGTCTCGTGTGCCCACGGGTGACACGTTCTAGGCCAGAAGGCATCGTTGGATTGTTCATTTGGTTTGAGCCATGCAAAAACTGGAGACGAGCAGTAAAATGATCTTTTATGTAATGTTCCTTATATTTTTAGGTTTAAAAGGGCTTGTATGTCAAGTTAAAAGTTAATGTGTTGTTGAAAAGACCCAAGCAAGCTCCCTTGACAGCTGGTCTGACCCTCTGGGGAGAGGATGATGAGGGTTAGTCTTTGGAGGGAGATAAATTGTTTCTCTATAGCTCAGAGCTTTAATTCCTGTAAAAATATTTATTGTTGCACTCTCAGAAAAAAAAAATAGTCATGATTCATTTGTGCTTGCTGCTCTTTGTAGTTGCCTTTGAATCATGGTTGATGGTCTTCGTGATAAAAGTCAAGAAATCCATTTGGAATGATTTGAGAGCTCATCCAGCAGCAAATATTCAAAGAGTCTGATTGTAGTGCTGAATTGAACGTGATTCGTGTAATATTGAGACATGCTAATGGTATCATAGCATGTGGCTAATTACATTGCACTAATGCACAGAATGTATAACCAACCATACTGGTAATGTTAGCAAACTTGTTTTACTGTAAAGCAAAACACGATTAAAGGTATGAGCAGAAAGTAAATTTAGATTTAAGATCCCTAAAGAGATAAGATAAGAAGCACGCATGTCTGTTGTACAACAGAAAAGCTGTTCTTGCTCTCTTTACTTTGGGGAAATCCCAAAGCTTATATTGACATTTTACTGCTGAGTAGAAACCCTTGTACCTTCCCCGCTGGAAAGTCATAATCCGGAGATCATTGAATCATCTTCAGCTATAAACCAGGAGTAATAATACTTTTATTTTATAGACCAATGTTAGACTATCCTCATGGTGCATCCAGTTATGAGCCTTTTCACAAACTCGGCTGTAAAAATGAAGGTGTGGGGAGGGATGCGGAGTGAACCGCAGAATCGTAGAGTCATCATATTGGCACAAGTTCATAGTTTCACTTTTCCAAAGTCTGACAGATGGAGGGAGGGTCAGCAGTTCTGTGATCTCCTGCTATGTACCGTTGCCTCTCTGTCATTCTGATTGGATAATTCATGCTGTTGAGGTAGATGGCGAGCTCTTATTGGTCATGGGACTGTATCTTTGTCAAGCAGAGACATGGAGGAAGATGAACTTGTAATGGTGCTCATGAGACAGTCAGGCGTGGGTGTGCTGACCCGGTGGTCCGAGACATTGAGCATCTGCTGAAATTAGACTCCCCCTGAGGGAATATTGAGATAGCCTGGAGTAGATACACTGATGTCATCATAGAGTCAAGCAGGAAAGTGCCATCAGAGCCAGAGTTTTTATGTTGTCAGATATGTTAACATAAACAGTATCCATCATGCTTATCAGCTTTAGTTTTCCAGATGTGTAGTTGAAAACAGATTATTATGCAATAATTAAAACTAGGAAATATATTTACTATAATTTACAGGCTAATATGTTCTCGTCAGCCGTGTATAAACTAGTCAACACATTTACATATTCATAATTTAATAACACAAGTAAGCAATATGTATACATATTGACTGTCATTCCAAAACAACATAAAATGCTTTTGGTCGGAATTGAGACAAGATGTAATGGAAACTTGTGGAACTCTTTCAAAATGAATCTCAGAAGTCGTTCTCGCAAGAGCTCACCACTCTAAAGGAGACAGCTGAAATGAAGGGCTCTGGTCTGAAAGCCACAGGAGCCATTCCTGGCCCTCAGTGATTCATGGAGCATTTCTCCATAGTGAGGATCTAGGAGGATCTTCAACTGCTCCACAACAAGAGTGTTTCTTGTTTGTTGGTGTTTCATGGAGTTCAGTAAGATTTTGAAAGCAGACAAACGCTTTGTTCCAGATTTTTGAAGAAATGCCATTTCCATGTCCCAAGAACCTTTTGCCCCCCACAGATGGACAATATATGTTTTGCATTAACTATAGTTACCTAACTGGCTGGACATGTGTGTATAGAAATCATACCTTCAGGGCAGCATTTAAAAAGAAAGAAAGGAACCATTTGAGACGTAAGAGCTGCTCTCAGCGTTGAGAGATCTTAGCCTGGTATTTTCCGTTATCCAGTGGAATGTCTCATGGAGATTTATAAGAAGATCTGCTGATGTTTCTCATTCTCAGCATGTTGCATGTTTTTGTTTTTTCCCCATCCAGAGGTGATGTCCAATCGGATGGAGAGCATGATGAACTCCTACACGCCATTGGCTCCTGCCCAGCAGCAGATGGTTGCCATGGAGAATGGCTACACAGCCGATGCCTTCCAGCAGGGCCTCACTCCTCCTCAGATGCCCGGAGACCACATGAACCCATATGGTGAGAAGAACCAGGATACCAGCACCCTCCCTCATCCACCCTCATCCACCCTCATCCTCCTCCCCCTCCTCCACCCTCCTCCCCCTCCTCCACCCTCATTCTCCCTCCTCCACCCTCATCCACCCTCCTCCACCCTCATCCTCCTCCCCCTCCTCCACCCTCCTCCCCCTCCTCCCCCTCCTCCACCCTCATTCTCCCTCATCCACCCTCCTCCACCCTCCTCCCCCTCCTCCACCCTCATTCTCCCTCATCCACCCTCATCCACCCTCATCCTCCTCCCCCTCCACCCCCCTCCTCCACCCTCATTCTCCCTCATCCACCCTCATCCACCCTCCTCCACCCTCATCCTCCTCCCCCTCATTCTCCCTCATCCACCCTCATCCACCCTCCTCCACCCTCATTCTCCCTCATCCACCCTCATCCTCCTCCACCCTCATTCTCCCTCATCCACCCTCATCCTCCTCCACCCTCATTCTCCCTCATCCACCCTCATCCTCCTCCACCCTCATTCTCCCTCATCCACCCTCATCCTCCTCCCCCTCCACCCCCCTCCTCCACCCTCATTCTCCCTCATCCACCCTCATCCTCCTCCACCCTCATTCTCCCTCATCCACCCTCCTCCTCCTCCCCCTCCACCCCCCTCCTCCACCCTCCTCCACCCTCCTCCACCCTCATCCACCCTCATCCACCCCTCCACCCCTCCACACTCCTCCTCCCTCCTCCACCCTCCTCCACCCGCCTGGTGTTTGGACCGGAGCGCCATGTGCTTCAAAGCGCAACCATACTGCAACACTCTTACCCCCCCCACCACCCCATCCATCCCCAAAGCCCTCCACCCTCCTCCACCCCCCTCCACCCCTCCACCCTCCTCCACACCCCTCCACACTCCTCCACACTCCTCCACCACTCCACACTCCTCCACACTCCTCCACACTCCTCCACCCCCCTCCACCCCTCCACCCTCCTCCACCCCTCCACCACACTCCGCCACACTCCTCCACCACTCCACCCCTCCACCACACTCCTCCACCACTCCACACTCCTCCACACTCCTCCACACTCCTCCACCCCCCTCCACCCCTCCACCCTCCTCCACCCCTCCACCACACTCCTCCACACTCCTCCACCACTCCACACTCCTCCACACTCCTCCACCACACCACACTCCTCCACACTCCTCCACCACTCCACCCCTCCACCACTCCTCCACCCCTCCTCCACACTCCTCCACCCCTCCCCAAAAGGAAGATGCATTTACAGACCCATCAATTTATTGTTGAAGTTTCCCAGCCAAATGAATGCAGCATGTTGGACTCTCCCCGCCCGGCTCCCTTCTTCAACAATTCCCACACCAGCAATCATCTGCCCCCCCCCCCCCCCCCCCCGTGCGGGGGGGCCTGATGCTGTATTCTGTTATGCTTTGTGACAGTGTTCATTGGCTAGCATATAAAAAAGTCAGAAGATGAACTGTGGTGAAACATAAACAGAAGAGTGGTTAACCCTGATGGGTGACTGTCTAATTACTGCAGGAGTCTGTGTGTCCACTCACAAAACACCGTACAATAAGAAATGTAGATCTTCCTTCAATTATAAGCCTTCGAAAGATATGCTATGATTCTTGTTTCCTTCTTTTTTGTATGGATAAGCATCCTTAAGGTAGTAATATTAAAGGGACAAACAGTTCCAGTAATTCTCTTATGGCCCATGTTCTCAATATTATTGACATATTAACTCAGCGATTAAGTATTGCTTGCATAGATTGTTTGGTCACAGATAAACGACGAACAGGTCCCTGCTGGCTTGTCATCCATTCACTTTAATAGCAAGGCCCCAATCCCCAGTTTCATCACACTCCATCTCAGGGTTTATGGCAACACAACAGGAAGCAGGCGGGCCTGCCAGCTCATTAAAAAACCATGGCCCATCAACCTGTCACTGTCTTGTGTAATGGTGTCATTAAGAATGAGACCCAGTATTAAACCAAACTGTGCCCACAAGGAAAATGACAGAGTTGGAGATTAGCGCAGATGACAGAGTTGAAGATTAGCCCATTTACTATTTGCTAGGGCATTCATCAGACTCGCCCATACTCCAGTTAAACAAACTCTGGTTGGTATCTAAATGCCTTTCCCTTCTCCATCACATGACAAGGGCTATCATCACAATGTCTCAAATTTGTCGAAACTATTAGAAAAGGTTAGGATATGTAGTATGTGGTCACTTGGATTAACTTATAACAATGGTTTTACCACTCTTTAATCAACCTCCTAATGTTTCTACAGGAAATGACTCCATATTCCATGATATCGACAGTGACACCTCTTTGACCAGCCTGAGTGACTGCTTCATGGCCTCCTCAGAAGCAGGCTCCCTGCAGGCACGGGTGGGAAACCCCATAGACCGACTCTACTCCATGCAGAACTCGTATTTTGCCTCGTGAAAGCTGAGGTGGACAGGGATGAGCGAGTGTGGGTTCCCTCCCTGTGACTCCCTGCTCTTCACTACATGCCTCAGAACCAAGAACTCCCAGCAGAGCTTAGGAAAGACCTCTTCCATGGACAAAAGGCCAAAAAATGGGGCCAAAAATCTAGAAAGCATAGAACTTGACAAGCGGTCCTTGTTACTCAGTAGTGAAATGTGCAGCTCAGTTTTCTGAAGCTGACAGACTTTTTCTAGGTCTTCTGTAGATTGTTTGTACATGACTTTTGTCGAAGTAACACTCGACTCTTTGACATTCATTTATGGAAAAAGAGTATTGATGTATAGTTCAAAGCCACTAAAGCCACAAACCTCAGTCCACAGCATCTTGCCAAGGAAGGCTGAAGATCAAGACACAAAGCTCCCAATGCATGAACCCATATTCTTTGTGAAAATGACATTGAAAAAGAAAATCTTTAGAAAATAGATGGAAAAAAATCTTGTGTTGTTGAGATGTTTAAATGTGATGTGTGGACACTCATAATTTCTCTTTTCATTAGGTTCAGCATTTCTATCACTTTAATAGGTTTAGCTTTGAAAGTGGATTTAGAAGTGGTGGCAAGAGGCAGAATGTATAGTCAAAGTGTATTTGTGTGTGTGAGAGAAAGAGAGGAAGGGTGTGTGTGTGTGTGTGTGTGTGTGTGTGTGTGTGTGTGTGTGTGTGTGTGTGTGTGTGTGTGTGTGTTTGACAAAACATGTGTGTGTGTGTGTGTGTGTGTGTGTGTGTGTGTGTGTGTGTGTGTGTGTGTGTGTGTGTGTGTGTGTGTGCGTAGTCACCTTTCTCTGTGTGTGTATGTGCTTCAGTGTGTTCTAGTTGAAAGACCATAAGAGATGGACAGTGAGTGATCTATCCTTGTGTAAATATATATGTTTCCTGAACAAATCAGTTGTGCATGTTCAAATGGAGATCATTCTATTTATTTAACTAAAACATGCTCTTGAAGGTACTTAAACAAGAAAAGCTTTATTTAAAAAGGAGAAAATCATGTCAATAGTTGAAGCATTATCACAGCTCATGTGTACATCATATTATCCTGAAACACCCCCCCTCTCCAGCTAAGAGGTGCACCCACACGGTGCTATTTATTTGTTACAAACCCTAAACTTGTCAAAAATACATTTCCAAATGTGAACACTGCTAAATTACCAAAGTTTGTTGGTACGATGAATAAACTCAATTTCTCCTGATTTTCAAGTTTCTTTTGTGTAAAGATTTTCAAGATTTTAATGTGGATTAGTAGGAAATTAATGACAATTAATGACAAGATGTCATAAACAAAAGAACTGCAAAGTATGAATTTAAAATAAGGGATGAGGGGGTTGCAGAAACCAGGTTCCTTCTTCACAGATCTTGGCAGCAGTGCGAGGCTGAGGGTCGTGTCCAGTCTGAACCCATCTGCACACTTGTTCAGGTCTAAGAGCTGTAAAATATGGCCAGGTAGACAACACGTACACACAGCTGTAAATCTTCAACCCTACCAAAGATCTGGAAGAGCAAGACACCCAAGCCAGTAACAGTCATTACACACACACACACACACACACACACACACACACACACACACACACACACACACACACACACACACACACACACATACACACACACACACACGCACACACACACACACACACACACACACACACACACACACACACACACACACACACACACACACACATGTACACATACACACACACACACACACATGTACACACACACACACACACACACACACACACACACACACACACACACACACCACCAGTGCCAACAGCACGGCCGTCCGCAGCTGGGCAGTGAGTGAAGGTTGTGTGATCTGTTCCTCTGCACTTGAATGCTCCATAAATTAATCCCACTTGGTGCCTCTTGGACTCCTTAACCCACCTCACACTGGAGGTGATCTCCAGCGGCCCAGCTCTGCAGCGAGCACGCCCCCCGCCGGCATGGCCGCCGGCTGATCACACAGCGGTATATCTCCTCCCTTATCTCCCCCTCATCTGCCACCGCAGGTGTTGGTAGGTGTGGTCATCTGTCTTGTCCGCGTCAGGGCACGCCTCGCAGATCCTTCACAAAAGCCCCTCCGCACGGGCGAGGTGCTGGGAGCGGGAAACACTTGCTGTCACACGCTGACCCCTGCGTGACCTCGCTTATCTGGGGAGGTGTGTGGCTGTCATTCTCTCCCGTGAGGACACGCCTGCTACATTTCAGTGGAGGGGTAGGACAGCTGTGGGCGGAGCTAATTGGTGTAGCTGCGTATTGCTTATTTGTCTGTTTGTTGGGTTTATCTCTTTCTACTTTGTCATGGTATCAACAGGAAGTGTAGTTACAGCAGGTAGTTACAGTTACAGTTAACTGTAGTTACTACAGCAGGTAGTTACAGTTACAGTTAACTGTAGTTACTACAGCAGGTACTACAGTTCTTATCTTAAATACCAATGATCTGCCCCGAGGAGCCAGCACACATGTACGTTCTCTTCTCTATTCTGCACTTGCAAGAAATGTAAAGATAGCATTGTGCCCGGGGTATAGAGAAAGCTCCTTAATGTATATTAGTTAAGAACTAGTTCAATATTATAGTTTTGCTTTGTTTTTTTCTTAAACTCTCTCTCTCTCTCTGACACCTTATATTGCTGGATTAATCTTTTGTGTGATAATGTGATATACTGGATTAAGCTTGCATGTGACAATAAAGAACTTGACGTAGGTTAAAGCACGAGGAACCAGGCATGAAGTGTTGCGTAGCTACACGTTGTGAATGTGCCCTGGGGCTCACTTTTTCTTCACCACTTTCCCACTCTCAGGTGGCTCGAAATGCTTTGCTACTTCCAATGATATCTGCGTTTTGGGTTGTTTTCTGGTGCTAAAACCTCATCAATAAAGTCCGAGTTCTAACTCGCACAAATCTGCAGCACAAATCTGCAGCCTGACATAATCTTGAGATTCTCAGCGAAAACATTACTGCAAGATTCTTCCAGAATAAGTCAATTTGTTACATTAAGCTAAGGTAACTCAAGCTGAATGGGTTCAATGTATTCACAGCCAGAAGTGGTTGTGTTTACCCAAGTTTGAACCATATTCTCATGCTATTTCAGCCTCATTTTCTGACATATGGCAAGTCCTTTGGGTTTGAACTTGTCCACACTGAAAGCGTCACTGTTTTAGGTCATCAGTGTGCTATTGTGTGCTACACATTGTCACCCATGAGGGTCTTTACACCACTAGGCTCAAGTGTCAGAAATGAGAGTGTATCTAATTTTGCCCAGACAGAGAGCATAAATGAATAAAGGCTTCTGTCATCTGTGAGGGTCTGACCTTAGAGTCCTGAATCAGCCCCCCCCCCCCCCCCCCCCTGAGATCACTCAAACAAGAAGGGTGGTCTGAGAAGGTAAACACGTCTCAGTGACACCATCATGCACACACAAACAAATACACACACACACACTCTCACGCATCACGCACACTCACACACACTCTCACACACACTCTCACGCACACTCCCGCACACTCTCACACACACTCACACACACTCTCACACACACTCAGGGCCTTTGCACATCTAATGCCTCAAAGGAAATTAGGTCTGTGACAATATTTTCACAAGATTAACACATCCCCTCATTTAAAACATGGAAGACTAGGGCCTGTCCCTTTAATCCCCCCACCCCGGTACAACCCTTCAGACGCCTGACCCAGAGAAGGCTCCATGGGTCCTGGGCTGTTTATTGTACTTATTAAATGAGGAGCTTGGCAAATTCTCAGCGGTGGCCTCTTAGGTGCACAGCTTGATAGCTGTCAATCAGCCAAGCTCCTGACTCACAACCCTTCC
This sequence comes from Brachyhypopomus gauderio, assembly GCF_052324685.1. Classification (NCBI taxonomy): domain Eukaryota; kingdom Metazoa; phylum Chordata; class Actinopteri; order Gymnotiformes; family Hypopomidae; genus Brachyhypopomus; species Brachyhypopomus gauderio. The sequence goes on from NC_135214.1 coordinate 20,612,824, forward strand.
TTAAAGATGTGGTTCAGTCCAGTAGTCCAGTAGACCAGTAGTTCAGTAGTTCAGTAGTCCAGGAGAGGATTTACAGGGCGTCATGTGTACTTTGATGCGTTAATATTCAAAGCAAAATAAAAAGACAAATGACTAATGTGTTTAGCTCTATCACCCTTTGTGATGTGGTCTACAGACATTTTGTTTCTGTATCTTCTGTGATGGATCCTTTAATTACATGGCCCCTTGGCTCACATTTCATCACTGTTATTTTTCCAGTCCTTCAATTAGCAGTAGCGGAACAAAACCATAGATTCTTCATCCCAATTAATTACAGGCTGGTTGAGGGGCAGTCAGGCCTCTCTGGGCCAGAGCTCGTCCAGGCCTTCTCAGCCTGATCCTCTGGGTTCACAGTGGGTCCAGCCGAGGAGCCAGGGAGGACAGTGTTGTTTGTGTCTGCTTGTCTTTTATGGCCTGCGGTTTGCTGTTAGTGGGAGATTTTAACCAGCGTCTGACACTTCGGAGAGAGCCACTCCCCTGATCCAGTTCCCGGAGAGGGAACTCTGTCTGTGGCTCTCCTGTGACAGAGCTGTGTGGGTCATGTGCTTGAGCCAGTCGGATGTTGTCACCGCAGAGAGGGAGAGGTTAAAAACACAAAACAAAACAAAACCGCCTATTCTGACATTCACAGATTTGTTGTTTGAAGTGTTGCCCGTTTAGCCTGTTTGATGATAGGGTATAATATGGTGTATGCAAGACTGCAAGTTTTCATTGTTTATCCCCTTAAGCCCGTGTGTGTATGTGTGTGTGCGTGTGTGCACGTGTGTGTGTGGGTGAGCGTTCGTTTGTGTGTGTTTACTGCAGCTCACCTGGTAGAGCAGGTAGATCATGGTGCTTCTAACGCCAAGGTCAGCGGTTTGCTTCTCAGGGAGTGTGTGTACTGTCATCCTGATAATCACTCTGGATAAGAGCATCTGCCAAGTGCTTTAAGTGTGTGTGTGTGTGTGTGTGTGTGTGTGTGTGTGTGTGTGTGTGTGTGTGTGTGTGTGTGTGTGTGTGTGTGTGTGTGTGTGTGTGTGTGTGTGTGTGTGTGTGTGGCAGGACCGGTCTCAAGCCCTGGGTGATCTGGGTAATCCTGCTTAGCTATTGGACCTGTCTGTTTTTTTTTTTTTTGGGGGGGGGTCATTATTAGTACTTATTGGTACACAGTGGAGGAATGTGGGCGGCTTGTTTGATGTGGGAACACAACACTAGGGCCAGAGGTGCTGGGTGCCCCCAACACCACCCCACACACTAACACAGCTAGTTTTCGTCTCTCCTCACCCTTACCACACTCTCCCAAACACCCCGCAAGGAAGGGTGATAACATTCGCCAACCGACAGGCTTTTAAATATGTCTTACATTTCGGAATGAAGCTTTTGATGTTATTTATTTTTTAAAAATTATTGTAATGTGACAAACATAATATATATATATATATATATATATATATATATATATATATATATATATATATATATATATATATATATATATATATATATATATATATATATCTTGTCATTTGACAAGATTGCAGGGTGTGTCTTAAAAGTGAAGGGGTGTTAAAAATAAAGCGGCACTCTAAAGGAGTAGATATTTCTTTGACCAGATTAGCTTTAATAAATTCTCTGCAGCTGTGCATGAAGATTTACATTACACTGAACTAAGTTTCATCGGCTTAACCCCAGATCTCCCATATACATAAATTTATGTGCTACCCTTTTAAGGAATCCAGTCTTGGAACACAGCCAGTGAAAGACTGTGCAGATCTGGAACTTCACCGAGCCGGGAGTTGTTATTGAGAGGGAAACACAGGGAAGGTCTCTGAAACATCACGTTTCCCTCTGCACCCCATCAACCTGTTGTGATGCTGCCTGTGTTAGTTCTCTGATAAATATGTGCTGTTTTAAAAGAACTCTAATATCCTGAAGGATATAACTGCACTCCAGACTTAGGCAGTTTAATTGGCTATACGGCACACTTAACTAAAATAAAACATTTAAAAACATTTAAATATATATAAAACATTTAAATATATAACTGTGTGTGTGTGTGTGTGTGTGTGTGTGTGTGTGTGTGTGTGTGTGTGTGTGTGTGTGTATACACTTGTAAAGGGCTTTAAATACTAATTTAATACTATTTAATTAGTATTTAAATACTAATTATTATAATTAGTTAAATACTAATTAAATATTAATTAGTACTTAAATACTAATTTAATACTATTGGACATTGTATTACCAACATATCTGTTTGCATAGCCAGTTGTTGCTATGACAGCAATGAAATTAGTAAATTCAGAGTAATAGAACTGATCTACACTATTGAACTTTAGAACCCCATAGAATGAATGTGATGATTTAAACATCCATGTGTTCATATATAAACTGGTTTCTCCTCCCGTTAATTCACGAGCACTTTGCTTGCACAGCTGATGAAGGACCTCTGTCCAAAACGGCCTGTTTCTCTGGAAACTTTGTGTACTTTAAAGATATTAAAGATTTCTCTCTCTCTCTCTCTCTCTCTCTCTCTCTCTCTCTCTCTCTCTCTCTCTATATATATATATATATATATATATATATATATATATATATATATATATATATATATATATATATATATATATATATACGTACAGTATATACAGTATGTACAGTATGTGTGTGTGTGTGTGTGTGTGTGTATTCATTCTGAGATAAATCTCTCTATTATAATGAGTGCTAATGCTAATTGTTTTTATCATTGAAGATGATATTTTTATAAGGCCAGCAGATGGATTCTGTACCATCATCCTTCATTGTACCTTCATCTGTTTGTCATGTAAACCACAACGCGTAATTGAATGAGACACATATCGCTGTCTTTCAGAGCTGTAGAATAATTTAATTACATATGGTTAAACACTCTTATACAAAGTCTGAACAAAATTATTTTCCAGACTAAAGCTTAATTATGAGATCCTGAGACAACATTGCTCATATTTACCAAGCAAATATGTATGTAATAGCAGCTGTCGATGTTTTCCTGATTTAGTGACCCGGTGTAAGATGATAGTGAGAAACACACTGCACTTGATTCATTATTCTATTAATGCGTGAGGCAGGGCTAATTGTGAAGGGCCCATTGAAGTCAATGAATCTCTATTATGTTGTGATGGAGCATTTACAAAGATGACGAAAGTATAAAGAACAATTAGTAAACAGTAAGTAAACAGTAAACAGTTAGTGACATTTATTATTAGCCTGGTCAGTCAGTATGAACACAGGTGTGGATGTGTACAGAGTTTCAGTTTACCTGTGTAGTTTAGGTCTAATCATGCTCTCCATGGTCTTTAGCTCATTGCTCCCCTTAAATGGGCAGTCATAACTTTAACTGACCACCCTGCTTCAACCTGAGCACTTCCACTCCGTCATGATCCTTTTACACAGGTACAGGTGAAACCAGATAGCCGTCTGCTAGAAGGGCGTCCCGCTCAGGTGAGCAGGAGAGAGGTCTGGGCTCCTACCAGGATGTCTACCAGAGCCTGTAGGAAATAACTCAGTCCATTGCATAAGCCTCAAACACCGTAGAACACTGTGATTCCATCCTGCTGTATATCAGCCTAGATATTCTTGACAGCATCCACCGTAGTCTGTAAATCTCAGGTAGTGCCGGCACGAATGCGTCGGGCCACAGTAAATATTTAAGTCAACAGGCAATAACTGCTCGGCCGGTCTGGCAGGAGTTCTAGCATCAGTGCAAACTCTGTCATGTACTCTCTATTTATTGCACAGGGCTAATACCACCAATAAGAGGCCCATTTTCTCCACTCACAGAAAGCCTTTGCTGTCTTGTACGGCTTAACTTAGCTTTCCAAATGTCATCCTGGTTAGAGCTTTTATTAATGACGCGACACAGTCAAAATACTGACATGCTCTGACTGTTTTCTTAATTGTTTCAAACACTGAACTTAGCCAGTGACACCAGTGAGGGTGTAACTCTGATAGTTTAACCAAAAGAACTTCAAACCTGTAAAGATCAAAAGGATTTTGCATTTGCTGTGAGCCAAAATGTGCATCCTTCAAATTTTGGATTGCAACATGATGTATGTGTTGTCCCACATGATACGGGGTCTGACAGTGGGTCTGAACCACAGAGAGCAAACAGCTGCTCTGGACGCAGACGTCAGAGGAAAGTGGAGCAGCCAGTCTTCCTTTTACTGCCTCATTAGTCACATGACCCAGGGTTGGGGATCGTTTCCCCAGTGAGTGGACCTCTGGGCCATGTTTGGGCCAGATACGGAAAAGGATTAACTCCATGCAATCAATGCAAAACAATGAATCCGCCAAAATCCAATCTGCTGACTTCTCAATTATTTAAGCTCTCTGCTGTCCCTATGGAGTTCCTCTTAGCATCCCTCTCGCCTCCCCATTAAATACTTCTTTAACAGAGCTAACTAAATGACGAGTGTGCTGGCACTGGGGACCAGTAGCCAGCTGACCCCGGATGATTGACCTGATAATGACTTGTTTTCACTGGTGGAAACACACAGGGCTCTAACCATGTCACCTGCTTGACCTGGGCTGACCCTGAATGAAATACTGCACACTACAAAGAAGTATCAGTGGTACCAGGTACCTTCAATGTTGCAGACGTGATCTGTGAGGCCACGTAAGCTGGCTGCATGGGACCAGGCTGGCTGAGGTCTAACACAGTCACTTGGCCAGAATGGAATTCCTTTTGTTAATGATTGATTTTCTGTTTTTCTTTAATATCTAATTATTATCCTATGACAGTAAATCACTGGTTCTAAAGCTATAATCTATCTATGATAAATGGATAACTCCATAACTCCATTTATAACTCCATGTGAAGACCTCCTGCTGTGCAGATGTTTGAGTTCTCCTTGTTCTAACACACCTGATACTGTATGTGATGGGCTAGCACATGTATGTGATGGGCTAACACCCTTGTCCCCTGGACTGCATCTGACATCCAGACCAGTAAATAACTCTTTAACAGGAGAAACTACACTGCTTCACTTGGGTACCTGCAATGTTGCAACCAATTTTCAGCTCAACTGCTTGGCAGTACAGCGAGGATCAGATTCACCATAAGGACTTTAGCTTCTCTTAGCGTTCTAATCAGGCACTCTTAGCAGCTGCAGCTCCGTTTCTCACAACTTAACACTAATATTACACTCGTTAAAGAGGAGTCTCCTGCTCTTCATTCGCCGCCCTCACTGTGATTAATGTTCACATGGTTTGCTCACTGGTCTGTCTCTTCATCTTCTCACCCTCCGACCAGTTGTATCCAAATATTGACAGTTTTACTATGAGCTCTTAAATGTCACAAATAAATTTTAAATTAACACTCTCTTTGCCTTTTCCCAAAGGTTAGTATATCTCATTGTTTTGGTGCCTTCCCTCAAATGCCAGTTAATAATTAACACTCAGAATGGTTGAGAGAAATGGAACTTTTTCGCCTTTCTTTCTGTTTCACTGTGTGTGGATCAGAGGTTAATTGTAACATTTTCTGAGCAGCCAATCTCTCTTGACTCTACTTAACAAAGATAAATTTAGAGTTTATAACTGGTTTGTGCTAATAAAATGAGTCTGTCTGACCTTTTGGCTCTTATTTGTGACAGAAATGTGAAGGTAAGACATCTCTGTGTGGATCTTGTTCTGTTTTATGTATATGAGGTTACCAAATGAATATGAAATTTTAGATGGAATTTTATTTTATTTAGTGGTACACCTGTCCAACTGCTCATTAATGCAAATGTCGAATCAGCCAATCACATGGCACACATTCAATGCATTTTGGTCAAGACATGGCCAATACGATCTGCTGCAGTTCAACCCGAGCATCAGAATGGGGAAGAAAGGTGATTTAAGAACGTGGCATGGTTGTTGGTGCCAGACGGGCCGGTCTGAGTATTTCAGAAACTGCTGATCTACTGGGACTTTCACGCACAACCATCTCTAGTGTTTACAGAGAATGGTCCGAAAAAGAGAAAATATCCAGTGAACAGCAGTTCTGTGACACAAATGCCTTGTTGATTCCAGAGATCAGAGGAGAATGGCCAGACTGGTTTGAGCTGATAGAACGGCAACAGTAACTCAAATAACCAGTCGTTACAACCGAGGTATGTAGAAGAGCATCTCTGAACACACAACACGTCGAACCTTGAGGTGGATGGGCTACAGCAGCAGAAGACCAGACCAGGTGCCACTCCTGTCAGCTAAGAACAGGAAACTGAGGCTACAATTCATACAGGCTCACCAAAATTGGACAATAGAAGATTGGAGACATGTTGCCTGGTCTGATGAGTCTCGATTTCTGCTGCCACATTCAGATGGTTGGGTCAGAATTTGACATCAACAACATCAAAGCATGAATCCATCTTGCCTTGTATCAATGGTTCAGGCTGGTAGTGGTGGTGCAATGGTGTGGGGGATATTTTCCTAGCACACTTTGGGCCCATTAGTACCAATTAAGCATCGTGTCAACACCACAGCCTACATGAGTATTGTTGCTGACCATGTCCATCCCCTTATGACCACAGTGTACCCGCCTTCTGATGGCTACTTCTAGCAGAATACCAAGTCATGTCATAAAGTGCAAATAATCTCAGACTGGTTTCATGAACTTGACAATAAGTACACTGTACTCAAATGGCCTCCACAGTCACCAGATCTCAATCCAATAGGGCACCTTTGGGATGTGGTGGAACAGGAGATTCACATCATAGATGTACAGCCGACAAATCTGCAGCAACTGTGTGATGCTATCATGTAAATATGAACCAGACTCTCTGAGGAATTCAGTACCTTGTTGAATCTGCCACAAATGATTAAGGCAGTTCTGAAGGCAAAAGGGGGTCCAACCCGGTACTAGCAAGGTGTACCTAATAAAGTGGTCAGAGAGTGTATATCTACACGCATGGGAAATGTGTGGACATTCATTAAATTAAACATGCATCAAGTGTTTTCGAATGTTCCTTTGTAAAACTTTCCCATGATAGGCTGCAATGGTCATTAACATTTAGCTAGTGGGTCTTTTCAGTGGGTCCCTACTTTGTTCTCAAACTGCTGTGGTAAGCATTTTAAAGGGCTGTTTATTGCTTCAGTCGACAATATATCTATCAGAGGTAGTGACCACCACCATGTCAGATTCACACACACACCCCATTTCACCATTACCAGTGTATGTATCCCCACTGGTCTGAATACAGAGGCTCAGTGTGAAGTGGAGAGGCTGGGGAGGACCTGCCGTCACACACTGCCGGACGTTACCCTCTCCTCTGGTCCAGTATAAGCAGGTTTCATATGTCCACCGCCCTCGTGTGTTGACATGTTCGGCAGAGCCCTCATCCGGCTCGAGCACAGCGACTGTGTGTCAGCCTGTGTTTGTGTTGATGTATGGGCAGCCACGAGTGTGTGTATAAGTTCGTTAGCATGTTTAGGAGCTTGGGTTTCAAAGCGGGAAGGCAAGACTCGCCACACACACCACCTCGACGGGACAGGGGCACGCCCGAGACGCCAGGACGCGGAGGCCGGCCTCTCACCGGCACGAGGAGCACGGGGTCTCCCTTTCCCCTCCGTTTGTCATCGGGCAGGATCCCCCACTCCCCCACTGAACGCCAATGTTCACTTCCTCTGCTGAAAAGAGAGAACTGACACGCTAGCGCTAAACGTTAGCCACCCAGCGCTAAACGTTAGCCACCCAGCGCTGCCTTCATGGAAAATGAATGGCACTTATGTTAAATTGGCCATTTGCGCCTGTGTTTTGAGTTTATGTTAATGCTGGCTTGATGATGTGTGCCTGACCAAACTTTATGAATGTATAGACTCTTTTATGGATTTCCTGGATTTTATGTGAGGCCTCATTAATGTGGAGACAGGAAGTTCGTTGCATTAAAATCTGTTTCTTATATTTCATTTGTATTTTTTAAAAATCAGAGTACAGTTACTTTTAAAAACTGTTTTAATGATTATCAAAAGTTCTACATATTTTAATTTGAAGCTGAAAATTCTCAGTAACTATTGCTTACAAATTGTATATTTGTATACGCTATTTTTCAAAGAACGCAAACTAAAGCGGATTACAATCAGCCTCAGAATGTGACAATAACTCACTCTATTCAAAATCATTACAACATTTTGTTATTGCCTTAAATCCTTCCTCTAATTTGCCCGGGTGTTGGTGTCAGTCATTAACAGAAAAGACATGTTTGAAACATTTCTCACAGCTGAAAATAATACTCTGACAAGAGCCTTGAGGAGTGGAAGAGGCTACGTGAAGACAGCAAGCCCTGACAGAGAGGCCTGTGAGCCGTGCTGGAATGAGTCCCCGCTCGCCTGGAGCCCAAACCAGCTGCCCACAAACTCCTCTCACCAGTGGCTGGCTGCTTTGAAGGCACTACATGTCATCTCTTGTCTCCTGACATCTCTGGGAACATTGAGTTCGTTCTATCCCTCTCTCTCTATCTCTCTATATCTCTCTTACTCTTTTTCTGTCTTTCACTCTCTCTCTCTCTCTCTCTTTCTCTCTCTCTCTCGTCCTACCCTCCACATACCTACGTACATGCATATACAGTATCGACTGTGTGTTACCAGATAACACTCTTATCTGGTGGTTCTTGGTAGGGAGGGCTCACTGGGGCTCACTGCGAATAATAACTAAGTCCTCCTCAATGATTATCACTGATTACATTTTATATGTAAAATTATCACTGTCTGATTAAGACCCAAACAGAGAATCTCTGTTGCATTTGTGTGCTTTTCGCCTGAAAATATAGTCGTTGTACTTGTACCAATTCTTTTGAGTGGATAACAAAGATGAATTGCATGTACCATCAGGGCAGCATTGAATTGCATTATATTTATACCAGAAAGAGAGAGAGAGACAGTTCTATATTATCTTTTATTTTATATCATGTATCAGATGACAAATCCTACATTAATGCTTGGTAGGGGTGGTGAAGGTGGTGTTAATGATGGTGGTGAAGGTGATGTTAATGATGGTGGTAGAGGTGGTGATCATGATAATGAAGGTGGTGTTAATGATGGTGGTGAAGGTGATGATCATGATAATGAAGGTGGTGTTAATGATGGTGGTAGAGGTGGTGATCATGATAATGAAGGTGGTGTTAATGATGGTGTTAGAGGTGGTGATCATGATGGTGAAGGTGGTGTTAATGATAGTGTTGAAGGTGGTGGTCATGATGGTGAAGGTGGTGTTAATGATAGTGTTGGAGGTGGTGATCATGATGGTGAAGGTGGTGTTAATGATAGTGTTGAAGGTGGTGGTCATGATGGTGAAGGTGGTGTTAATGATGGTGGTAGAGGTGGTGATCATGATGGTGAAGGTGGTGGTAATGATAGTGTTGAAGGTGGTGGTCATGATGGTGAAGGTGGTGGTAATGATAGTGTTGGAGGTGGTGATCATGATAATAAAGGTGGTGTTAATGATAGTGTTGAAGGTGGTGGTCATGATGGTGAAGGTGGTGTTAATGATGTTGTGTGCACTAAAATATTTATTTTTAACAATAGGATTCTGCATATTTTCCATTAAGTGCATAAACCCCCGCCTCCCACTGGAAAATGGTTTGATCCAGCACCGACCGTAACCTGCTGGTACCCGCCCAACAGCGGGAAATCCAGTGGTGGATAGTTAAAGTAAATACAGAAATCTGGAGCACAGAAAAGAAAGGAAAACATTTACCTGACGAATTTTAAAGTTGCATTGTGTTCCAGGTTTGAAAAGTGATGGAATTTAGGCTAAAGTACTTGAAAATGTTTGAAATTGTAACTACTTCGTTTCACAACAAATAGCTGTCTGACTGAACAGTTCTCGTGAAGACGTTAAGATTGGGCGTTTTGAAAATAAACGTGATAAAAAGCGAATTATTTCGAATCATTTCGATTATATGTATAAATATTTAACTTAATTAAGTTTAACGTGCTGGAAAATATTGAAATGGACATTGAAAGTGACGTACAAGTGCTTTAATTCCACCTTATAAAGGTGTATGAACCCTGCAAACATGACTTTGTTCATTGCGCTTCAGCGCGGCGCGCGCGAAGAGGTGCACGACCTTGCGAATCAACAGCGCGTGAGGCCCTCGCGCACGGGCGGTGCGACTGCGATTACGTCATTTTCGCGCGAACCCTCGCGCCGCTCGTGACGCGTCAAGTATAAACCAGTCAGCTGTCAGAAACAGCTTTGATGTGTGGCTATATTATATACTATATGACCTAACACAAGGATTGTTTGCTAGAGGAAATTCAAATGACGTGCGCGGGGGGGGGGGGGGGGGGGGGCACATGAAACTTTCTTGTCCCGGGCCTGGTTATAGTTACTCACTACTTGTTCAAAAAAGTAAGTGAGTTAGCAACTGAATTACTCTATTACCAGGGAAAGTAACTATTTGCATCGCAGTTAAAAAAAAAGTTATATGCCAATGAATAAGGATTTTTTTGAAAAAGCAGTTTCCATAGTCAGTTGAAATGAGTAGATCAGAAAGGTGTTTCACTTTTGATATTTATTGCACATCAACAGACCAGTGCAGGATAAAATCAGTGCATTTATCAATCAAATTTTAAAAAAGTGCATTTATCTATCAAATTTAATTAAATTCTCTCAACCTGAGACAACTGGTTTGTTCACAACAGAAGTAAACTTAACAATAAAACCTCTATTCTTAATTAAATAAATCAAATACCCAGTCTGGTAGACATTCAGGAACTTCAAGTATTTTCTTAAATAATGTTTATATCGCCACCTTGAAAATGCTAATTTTTCTTCGGCTTGCTCCTGACTCGCCATTTCTGCCTCTTCTCCGTTTGTGTCTGTCACTGGCATGCTTCGGCGCGCGTGTAAAAACACTGGATCTGATTGGCTACCATAACGCTGCCTTAGCCAATCGCTTACTGACTTATTAAGTTAAACAGGTGTTACACCGAGAACTGTAACCTATTGAGATCTGTTACTCCTCACTAGTCTGGGCAGCGGTCCGCTCGGATTACTGTTAGTATATCAATATATAGTAACGCACCGCTTATAATGAGCAATAAGTCAATGGCGTTGTAACGATATTTTTAACGGCGTTATTCGCAACACTGCTTACATACAATGTGGCAAGGACACGGTGGCTAAAACATCTGGGAAACCACAGACAAGAAAAGAGATAAACAGCACGCACAAATGATTTTGACTGTAGTTGGATTACCAAGAGAAGTAAAAATAAAGACAAAGTATTTTACTTTTATTATCTTCTGTAAGGATTTTGCTCACAGAAGGGGAGAAACTAAAAGTGGCATAATTGGAGAGCAACAGCTATTGAAATAGAGACCCATTAACAGATGATATTCATCTCAATATTATCATGGCAAAATTGCACACTGTGTTGTAGCAGCATGAAGCTGTTCTACCAAACACCTCCAGACAGGTGTCAGCCATCTTTAGCATTTATGACCAAACTTGCTGCTATGATGATGTCATGGGGCCCTAATTGAGTTAATGAGTGATAAGAAAGGGGTGATTGCGTTTCACCCGAACTTGCTTAAATCGATCTCCCACTGTTAATAATCCCTCATCAAGAGGACTCACACTCTGAAACAATAAACTAATCAGCTTCGAAAGTGTGTTAGCCACTCACGTTACTACAACAGTAATACCCAATGGGATTGAAGCGCTGAAGGATTCCTTAATGGGGATTGGTCAGTGGGCCTCTTATTGCATGGCCACGAGTGCTGATAGGATGACATAAAACAGCTGATGGCAACTGCCCAGTAAAACTCCCTTTCCAAATATGGTAAAATGTATTTGTGCTTACAAAAAAAACTTCTATGCTCAGCATTTGATAGTCTGTTGTAATTGGGACATCAAATGTTTTTGAGGTTCAAGCTTGTTGATTCAGGTCTGGATTTTTTTTTATGTTCACTAGATAAGTGAATTATTCAGTTCTTTTGAAGGAAAGTGTATTTGACTAAATGAGTCCACCTATGTGTGTTGATCTATATGTAGGTCACCAGGCTCTCACCCCATTGTGTGTGTTCTGGCACCTACTCATAACTTTGTTCCTTTGTTAGATTTTTGCCTTTTAACCACAAAACCAACATATGCTAAAACGGTGGTTAACCAACACTGAGTGGAAGCACACCATGAAATTCTTATATGACAAACTGAGTTCTTTGGCCTTCATGTCACTTTGCATTACATACATAATTTATTCATTCAGGCCAGAACCACTGGATCACTGAAGGACCGAGAACAAAAAAACTTAAACTAATCAACATGAGTCAACAGAAAAAGTGCTTTCCTATTCATTAAAGTGTGTGTGTGTGGGGTGTGTGGGTGTGGGTGTGTATGTGTGTGTGTGTGTGTGTGTGTGGGTGTGTGTGTGGGGGGGGGATGTGTGTGTATGTTTGTGTGTCCGTGTGTGTGAACATGTGTGGGTGTGTGGGTGTGTGTGTGTGTATGTTTGTGTGTCCGTGTGTGTGTGCGCATGTGTGGGTGCGTGTGTGTGTGTGTGTGTGTGTGTGTGTGTGTGTGTGTGTGTGCGTGTGTGTGTGTGTGTGTGTGCGTGTGTGTGTGCGTGTGTGTGTGTGTGTGTGTGTGTGTATGTTTGTGTGTCCGTGTGTGTGTGCGCATGTGTGGGTGCGTGTGTGTGTGCGTGTGTGTGCGTGTGTGTGTGCGTGTGTGTGTGTGTGTGTGTGTGTGTGTGTGCGCATGTGTGGGTGCGTGTGTGTGTGTGTGTGTGTGTGTGTGTGTGTGTGTGGGTGTGTGTGTGTGTGTGTGTATGTTTGTGTGTCCGTGTGTGTGTGCGCATGTGTGGGTGCGTGTGTGTGTGCGTGTGTGTGTGTGTGTGTGTGTGTGTGTGTGTGTGGGTGTGTGTGTGTGTGTGTGTATGGGTGGCAGCTGTACTCCAGGGTTCTCCATCATCAGTTGAATAGTTAGGGAGGGAAGAAGGAGGCTCAGCTCAGTTAACTGCATTGACTGCTTCTCCTTCAGAACGCCGTGAGGGGTGGAGCTGGTGCGGGACCCTGGTGACCCCCCCATGGGCCCCGGGCTGGAGGGACAGGTGTCTGTCTGATCAGAGAGGACATATTACAGCTCACGTTGCCAATAGGCCAGATACACACAGGCCACATTCGTTTCCTTTTGTTTGGTTGTTATGGTTTGTTTTTATTGGTGTTTGCCTTGTGTGTTATATACAGCCTGTAGTCTTTTTCCCTGACCTTCCGTACCATGCAGTCAGGGAACACAGCTTTTCGTGTATTTGTAGTCCGCTTTTTTGTTTTTAAAAACTGTAGTAAATGTCACAGCTTCCTCGCATCAGACATGAAACATGTTCACCCCTCGCACTGCTGACATCACCGTGTGTTACACTCCATAATATTTTTAAACACTGCTCAAGTTTAACTGGATAAGTTGATGGTGCCAGTATTTTTTATAATAACCTGTCTAGACGAGGTTGCTCCTGCAGAATGCAGGATTTCCACATGTGTCTTTATTTTTATATGGTTTTGGAGTGTCTGTCACACTGCGGCTTTCTCTAACTCACTCAGTATTTCTCAGATTCTCCAAACAAGGATTTCCAGAAGACCTATTATATATTTATTATCATATTTTACTCATGGTTAACCATGTTTATTTTCTGCATGCTTTTCAGATATTTTTCAATAAACAGTTAGAAAAATAAATGTATCCATTTCTCACCAGTGTTCCTGAAATGTAAGTATGGTAAGATCTGTGTTGATGTTCTTGAAAATATTTGCTGAAGATTTCAAACCATTCATTTCTCATGTACAGGTGAGCATACAGGTGCTGTGTCTTTTTTGTATGAATGTGACTCTTTCACAGCGGGTCCAGCGATCTTTGCAGTGCTCAGTGAAAAAAAATTGCTTGCCCCCCTCAAAAATAACAGGTGAATACAGAAATACATATCATTGCAAATTCACACGATTAAAGATAAAGAATTCAACCCCACTGCTGATATTTTGCATTAGAGCTATAGCTGAACGTAGTTACATTATTATCTGCTAAGAGCCTAAAACAAATGTTTCTGGACCAACTGTGGGTTGGATGGATTGTTCATTTCACTTGGCTGTGTGAAGCCTGCATCTTGGGCTTGAACTCTGGCAGGGTGGACAAAAAAAAACGCTGAAGAGAAAACAGGTCCCGCTGTCTTGGATTAATTAACGGGAGAAAACTCCCCCTTTAGGAACTTGCTGGTGCGACGGAGGCTGGTATTTCTTCTGCGGTCTGTTCCACAGGGATAGGTTTGCACTCATCTTTGATAGTTAACCCAGACTGACCTCCCACTGACTCCCACACCATCACTGCCCTGCTTCTTATTACAGCCTGTCCACCCAGCTGACACACACACACACACACACACACACACACACACACACACACACACACAAGCATTTTAAAAGTGGCAAAGTAACCACATGATCGAAATATCTTTTAAAAAGACAATAAAGCAGCTATTGTTTGGTTTCAGCACATTTCCAAACCAGATTAACCAGTGTTTTGCAAGCACGTGTTAAATTACTTTACATACTGTATGATTGTGAAGCACAGTGTGAATCGTATCAACATCAAAGGTCAATTCAACACTTTACACGTAAAGATGTCACTTCTGACACATCCTTACAGCGAAACAAGAAACAATGAAAATGGAGGCATCTGTTTGTTGATTAGTATCTGTAACATACTGTCAATTTAGTCTGCCTGTGTTATGTTGGCAACCTGCTGAAATTATGAGTGGGTCCATGCAGTTCCATTAAAACACAGTCACATCAATTTGACAAATAAACTGTTTGCATATTCCAGACATATTCGATTAGTGGTCTAGTTATAAAGATATTTCAGAACAGCCTGCTGAGAGTGTTATCCTGTATGTCTGAACCGATCTGTGGGTGTGGACTGTCACAACATGGATTCCCTGGACCGTTTAAAGTCATTGGCCATTACAAATTGCCTCATATGGTGGTGGGCATTGAATCAGACGCATCCATTTTCAGCAGGGCATGAAGTGGATGTGTGGTGTGGGTAGCATTCGTCAAGCCAGAGACACAATAAACATCACATAGGAGCCTCGGGGTTGTGTACTGTGGCACTTACTGAAGGACACCAGGCAGGGACCACCTGCATCCTTTAGTCCCTATGGAGCTGTCACACACACACACACACACACACACACACACACACACACACTCGCACGCACACACACACACACACACACACACTCGCACACACACACACACACACACACACGCAGACACACATACACACACACACACACACACTCGCACGCACACACACACACACACACACACACACGCGCACACACACACACATGCGCACACTCACACACACACACACATGCACATGCACGCACGCACGCACACACACACACCCAGACATACACACACACACACACACACACACACACACACACACACATTTATCATTGATGTATTTCTTATCTTCAGTATAGACAATTGTCATTCACCATCTGGATTTCTGCAAAAAAAAATGGTCAATTGAAAATATTTTACATGCCTTTTTTGAATGAATCTAAACTTTGATATTATGATTGAATAAAAAAAAAGAAACAGAAATCCTTGTTTTTGGTTTTTGTCTTTATTTCTAAAATAATTCCAAAAGCATTTTTCAATCTTGAAAATAATAAAAATAATACATGGGTTGTGTCCAGATACATAATTAATTGTATAATTGGATGTCAACCACGGAAAGAAAATGACCTTTCATCTATTTTATGTGCTCCTAAATTCATTTTTATATTTTCCTCCCAAGAAGATGTTCTATTAAATGACAGTGCTCGATTTGAGCAGGAGGCTGGACTGGGTCTTGGAGAAGTAGGGAGAGAGTCAGGTGCCGGGTGCCGCTCTGGACTTTAATTGGGGTAGATATGATTAAAATGTGCCTCAGTCAGCGTGGATTGTGTTAGGAAGAGTCTCTGCCCTGTGGACAATGACACATGTCCAATCTAGTCAACGTCAGAGCTGTCACACAGACTTGGCTCTCTCTCGCTTTCTCTCTCTCTTCTTTTTTTTCCTGCTGTCTCACTTTCTATCTCTTTCGTTCTGTCTGTGTGTGTTCCAAACCACATTATCAGAATTACCCCAGAACTGCGGCTGCGTTGTGCCATACCACAAGCGTTTCTGGTGACTGACAGCAGATTCTGAGAAATTACTTTGATTGGATAGACACGAGGTCCAAATGAAGTTTGGCATTTTTGTTTGCAATAATCAGGATCTCTTTTCTCTCACCACATCTTCACATTTAGCCCCTTCTTGCCTTTACGTCTGCAGGTCCAACCGTATGCATGACATGGTTATGAGCATTTCTGAGTGAGCATTATCAGATATTTTTCACCATATAATTTTTAGTCTGGATCTGGTAAACAGGGTCCTAATGTCGTTCTTGTTGCGGATAAAGGTAGAAATATAATACTCGCGGTCCAATAGTGCTGCAGCTGAGTCTCTTAGCTCAATACTGCCCCCTACATTCCAGTCTTCGCACTGCCTTTGGCAAGAAGTCACTGCTGCTGTGTAATTACATGAATGATTTATAGATAGATCACTTGAATTAACACATTTTGTCTTTTTTATCCGTTTTTGTATTCAGTTTTGTATTGCTATTGATTTTATACAAATGAATTCTAACTTTTTTATATATAATTACATAATAATACTTCTAATGAATGACTGACAACATAATACCAAACTGGCTTTTTTTTTGTAACTGTTTATGTTTGTGGGTTTTATTATTGCTTTTGTCAATTCAAATCTGAATTTTTTAAGTACACTGGACAAATGAATTACATTTTGTAAAAGAAGGAAAATAAATTACCATTCAAATGAGACATTTATTGTGTTGATGCTGATTCTGATCAATTTTGTGGCGATTAAGACAGAAAGAGGATGCAGCGTGATGAATGGAAATTCCATTAAATGGACATCATGACACTGCGAGAAACCATCATCTAATTTGTATTGGTAATTTTATTATCTCTAATCACAAAGGCTCATCAAAAGCAGCTAGAATATAATAGGCTATGGATGTGTGGAAATGGATGTGATTAGGAAATGCTTGTCTTCGATCAAAGATCTATGAAACTCATTATTACTAGACCAGGCTGCCCTGGAGAATCATTTACCTGAGTTATGGCCCAAATCACCACTTTTATATTCTACATTATCACCAAACAGAATTACTCAGCAGCCACTGCCACTCTCGAAACTACGATGCTGAGAGTATTTCAGGTTCGAACATATTTGTTTCATCTCTTTCGTCTTCTTCTTCAACACCTTCATCCTCAAGGATTCCACATATAATGACCTGCAAGATGGCGATCATTCCTACATCCTCGCTCAGAACAGCAGGTCACCTTTTGCATAACCGTACGCCATAACCTCTGACCCGGGCAGAGAGGGGGTAAAAAACCCCACAGTTGTGAAGCGGCTGATTTAGAGGGTCGTAAGAGACAGAGCACTCCATGGGCTCTCGGGCCAGACAATGAAGAGGAGACTGAGTCCAGGGCAGAAATTCCCCACCCAGCTGTAGACCGGGACCGTTCCCCACACGCTGAATTCCAGAGCGGGTCTGGAGGCCTTGGGGCAGAGAGGCAGGCAGGGTGCGGCGCTGGAGGCAGGAGGCTGGACTCTGAGGGCACAGGTAGGGGGTGTCGGGGGAGGCCGGTTTGATGCACGCTGCATTCTTGACCCCCTCGTGGTTGTGTCTCTTGTCACACACATTCACGCGCTCGCTCACACACACACACACACACACACACACACACACACACACACACACACACACACACACACACACACACACTTCATCCAGACTCATCTCCCTCTCAGCTTGCTTCATGCCAGGGTTGATTCCCAGAGTCGCCATGGACGAACTCAGGGCTCAGGCACGCAGGGCGAGAGTAATAATGTGGGCCATTGTGTGGCGGTTCCTCCCAGACGGAGGTACAGTGC
>NC_135214.1:21278356-21285856 GCF_052324685.1 Brachyhypopomus gauderio
CTGAGTCTAAAAAGCTTCACGTACAACAGCATCAATGAAGACACGGAGGTTCTGTTCAGTCTGTTTGATGCACGAGAGAGCAGATACATCAGGTTAGACCCACAGAGACCCGCAGAGACACAACACATCAAGTTAGACCCACAGAGACCCGCAGAGACACAACACATCAGGTTAGACCCACAGAGACACGCAGAGACACAACACATCAGGTTAAACCCACAGAGACACGCAAAGACACAACACATCAGGTTAGACCCACAGAGACACGCAAAGACACAACACATCAGGTTAGACCCACAGAGACACGCAGAGACACAACACATCAGGTTAGACCCATAGACACACGCAGAGACACAACACATCAGGTTAGACCCACAGAGACACGCAGAGACACAGCACATCAGGTTAGACCCACAGAGACACGCAGAGACACAACACATCAGGTTAGACCCACAGACACACGCAGAGACACAACACATCAGCTGAAGGAGACACACTCATCTACTCCATATTTCAGCATTCAGCCTTAGTTTGCAAATGAAATCACTGGAACTCATGGCACTAATCTGGCATTTGTTGCAACAGTGCGGGTGTATGCAAATCTGTCCTTTAATTATTAGTGCATGACAACAACATGCAATTTCAGCAGATGGTGCAGTGCTGCCCTCCCCCCCCCCCCCCCCCCAACACACACACACACACACACACACACACACAGGATGAGAGGAAGTCCTTCTTCACTATACTTCATTCCCTCTTCCAGACGTTTCCCCAGGGCGTGTGGCTGACCACAGCGTGACCTTTACAAGCTGCATTTGTTTCCTGTGTGTGTTTATGGAGTTTGTAATTTCAGTGAACGGTTTCTGGTGAGGCTGAATAAAAGTGGCGGACCACAGAACCCAGAGAAAGTGGACAGACTGTGTGCTCTATTTACGGTAGGAGGACCTCAGCAGTACCGTCTGGGGATCGCGGTGTAAAACGTCTGGCTTGTGGTTTTTACAGAAACAAAATGACATCCATGGATTAACATTTGCTATTTTGTTGCTCTTATTTTGCACAAACCTTTCGTCTAGGATCTGAGCACAAAGGATCTAAAAAAAGAGCTCTATATTATCGCACATGTCATCAGAACTGGTAAGATTGCCAAGATACTATGTTTGACTTTTTAAAATAGTAGTAGTTCATATTATGTGGTCTGCCTTTTGACAGTGACATATTTTTCTGTTGCTATGACCCTATACTCCAGAACAGTGGATTCAAAATTATATGATGACTAATAAGTTAAGATAAATTTTAGGGTGTGTGTGTGTGTGTGTGTGTGTGTGTGTGTGTGTGTGTGTGTGTGTGTGTGTGTGTGTGTGTGTGTGTGTGTGTGTGTGTGTGTGTGTGTGTGTGTGTGTGTGTGTGTGTGTGTGTGTGTGTGTGTGTGTGTGTGTGTGTGTGTGTGTTCATACATAGTGGCCATAGTGCTGGATTTTGATAACCAAAAGTAATTGCTTGGTCATTACCCAGGGGCACATGCTGATAAAAGCACTTAGCCTTAATTTCTTTATGAGTCATTGTTGAAGCACAAAAATTGTAAATGCTAGTAAAGTCATGAGGGTTAAAAGCATCAGACACAGCCGAAACCTTCAGTGTGTCACACACAGCTTGCTGATACATTGTGCTTCACTGTCCATATAATTACTACACTGCAATACGTGCACTCTATAGATATTGACTATATCTCATGTTATTGTGTATGATGTCCGGTTGTATTATGTTATTAAGTGTGTGTGTGATGTGGGCAGGGCGTATGTTGCTGAACGACTCTAAGAAGGGCCCTCCCCACGTGCAGTACAGACGCCCCTATGGCTGTGCTGCTCTGGCCATGACTGACGTCTTCAGCTCCATCACAGACCCCAAGGAGGAGAAGGACTTTGTGTTGAAAATATATACGTGAGTGTTTCTGCGCACGTGTGTGTGTGTGTGTGTGTGTGTGTGTGTGTGTGTGTGTGTGTGTGTGTGTGTGTGTGCCCCATTGTAAGACTTCTCCCCTCACACACAATGTTTCTCTCTCTCTTAGCTGTAATAATGAAAGCGAGTGGTATCAGATCCATGAGAACATCATACGAAAGTCCAGCACCAAATATTCGGCCCCAAGCACCAATTACGGTAACTGTTCTGTTCAGCATCATCAAACGAGAGAACATCTCGCCGTCTGTGGGTGCTTGAACAGATTCTGTGTGTTCTTCAGGTCTCATAGTGTCTCTGTGTGTTCTTCAGGTCTCATAGTGTCTCTGCAGTTGTTCCGTGGTGACCTAGACACCCTGCGGAGAGAAAACCATGTGATGTTCAGCAGGGGTGTGACGCTTGTACGCAAACTGGGCTTCCCAGATGTAATACTGCCAGGTAAGACATCGTTAAAGGAACGTCTGTCATTTTTACCACTTTAAAGTATTTATGAAAGTGATATTTATTATTCAAAATAGTTTGTTTTCCATAAGGTGCTGCTCACATGATCTGAATAATCATATTGCTTTGTAGGCCTCAAATGAACCAGTTTATGATCCATAGAGTGAGTCCTCCACATGGATGAAGATCAAATAGCGGATAAACTCTGGAATTCCTGCTCAGAGTGGCGTGTTGAGCTAATCCATTACAAATGAGCACTCAGACACACCAGTCTCAGACGCACCAGTCTCAGACGTGCCAGTCTCAGACGCACCAGTCTCAGACGCGCCAGTCTCAGACGCACCAGTTTGACTCATTCTCTGCTCTCTGCCACGATTCACATTTTGGGTTTGGTTTTTGTCACCAATGATGGCACCAATGATGTAGTTAAACAGTAGCTCTAGTCTGATGAAGGGATTACAGAAGGTCACAGATGAACAGGGAATAGAGTAGTAAGGTGATATAATGTTATAATATATCATATACTGGGTGGGAGGATCCTGGGATAGATGAGGCCTAAACAAGTGGACACAGCTAATCTGATGGCTGGAATCACCACGATATGATATGAGTGATCTATAATGACTACTGAAATCAGAAGGAAAAGTCTCAGCAGGGATTTGTGCATATGTGTAATTCTGGATGTTTGGAGAGGTTTTCAGTGTCAGGTTTTCAGAACTTGTTGGCCCTAGAGTGGTAATAGTGGAAGGTGTTAGAAATACATTAGAGCTGTGATAGTGTTAAGATGTGCTCAACACCCAATAAGCTTAAAATCCTGCATGTTATTTTAGGAAGGAGCTTTCACGACACAGATATGCAGATATACAACATAAGAGCAAATACATTAGCATTAACAACTTCCTTTTTGTACATTGCAACTGGTTGTGCTTGTTGTGCTGGATACACACACACGGAGTGAAGTGTGAATAGAGTTTATATTAAGCCAGACGGAGCATTAAAGCTAACCACAACCACATAAACGCCCTCGTGCAGTGTAGTAGTCAGCAAAGGAAGTGTTGTGCAAAGTCATAGAAAAAATTAGAGACTGAGGGCTCCTGATGACTAGCCTAGACAAAGGTGGGTGGAGTCAGGGGCGAAGTTGGTGTAGCGGCTGATCTCTGACTCTCTGACTCAGAGACTGAGGCTGTGCATAATAACAGAGGGGAAAAGAGGTTAGTGGATTTCCTGTTGCACGTCTCCCCCTGACTGAGGCCGTGGGCCACTTCTCATGCTGCTCCCGCCCCAGGCCAGCTGTCCGTGTTAGTGGCTGCCAGCCGTGGATGACTGGGGATCCCTGACCTCTTGCACCTGCTTGGGCAGTGGTCCAGCGTCAAAGGTGCTGAACCCGCCGATCCTGCTATGGATTCAGCACCATGGTCAGCTCTGGCAGGCTCGGGGGGACTCACAAAAGCATTATAGGGCATGGGGAGAAAGTCCCTCACCACAAGCTATGTGTCTTATATGCAAACATTCATGTTGCACCATACAAAATTATCAGGCACCCAAAAAATACATTAATGCTTTAAAGTTTGTGAAATTTTCCTGTACTTCATCAATATGACCTAAACATCAAATTTTCACAAAATATTTTTTACAAAAGGAAAATGTCTACTTGTGTCATAAATGAAACAAAATGTCATAAATGAAACAAAATATAATACTTGGCCATTTACTTCTTGAGGAGAATGATCCAGTATCACATATCTGTGAATGTCACAAGCATGCAGACCTTTGTTTTCAGTATCTGGTGTGACCCTTGTGCAGCTATAATTGCAAAAATTTCCTGTAATGGTTGATCAGTCTTGGACACTGGAGTGGAGGAATTATAACTCATTCATTTGTACTGAAGAGCTTCAACTCTGGGGTGGTACTGAGTTTCCTCACAACATTTCTGTTGGATTAAGTTCACTTGGCCATTTTAAAACATTTTATTTATTCTTACCATCCTTCAGTAACACTGTGTGCTTAGGATAGATGTAAGGGTTGTGTTGTATGACCCATTTTTTGAAAATTAGCTTACAGACAGAAGTCCTGCTAAGAATCCGCAGGAATAATTCAGTGATGGTAAACCAGCTCAGATGCGTCCACCACCATGCTTCACTAAAGACCCACCACCATGCTTCACAAAAGACCCACCACCATGCTTCACTAAAGACCCACCACCATGCTTCACTAAAGACCCACCACCATGCTTCACTAAAGACCCACCACCATGCTTCACTAAAGACCCACCACCACGCTTCACTAAAGACCCACCACCACGCTTCACTAAAGACCCACCAACATGCTTCACTAAAGACCCACCACCATGCTTTTCACTAAAGACCCACCACCATGCTTTTCACTAAAGACCCACCACCATGCTTTTCACTAAAGACCCACCACCATGCTTCACAAAAGACCCATCACAATGCTTCACAAAAGACCCACCAACATGCTTCACAAAAGACCCACCACCATGCTTTTCACTAAAGACCCACCACCATGCTTCACTAAAGACCCACCACCATGCTTTACTAAAGACCCACCACCATGCTTGTCACTGAAGACCCATCACCATGCTTTTCACTAATGACCCATCACCATGCTTCACTAAAGAGCCACCATGCTTCACAAAAGACCCACCACCATGCTTTTCACAAAAGACCCACCACCATGCTTTTCACTAAAGACCCACCACCATGCTTTTCACTAAAGACCCACCACCATGCTTCACAAAAGACCCACCACCATGCTTCACTAAAGACCCACCAACATGCTTCACTAAAGACCCACCAACATGCTTCACAAACGACCCACCACCATGTTTTTCACAAAAGACCCACCACCATGCTTTTCACTAAAGACCCACCACCATGCATCACTAAAGACCCATCACCATGCTTCACTAAAGACCCACCACCATGCTTTTCACTAAAGACCCACCACCATGCTTTTCACTAAAGACCCACCACCATGTTTCACAAAAGACCCACCACCATGCTTCACTAAAGACCCACCACCATGCTTCACTAAAGACCCACCACCATGCTTCACTAAAAACCCACCAACATGCTTCACCAAAGACCCATCACCATGCTTCACTAAAGACCCACCATGCTTCACAAAAGACCCACCACTACGCTTCACCAAAGACCCACCACAATGCTTTTCACTAAAGATCCACCACCATGCTTTTCACTAAAGACCCACCACCATGCTTGTCACTAAAGAGCCACCACCATGCTTTTCACTAAAGATCCACCACCATGCTTCACTAAAGAGCCACCATGCTTCACAAAAGACCCACCACCATGTTTTTCACAAAAGACCCACCACCATGTTTTTCACAAAAGACCCACCACCATGCTTTTCACTAAAGACCCACCACCATGCATCACTAAAGACCCACCACCATGCTTCACTAAAGACCCACCACCATGCTTCACTAAAGACCCACCACCATGCTTTTCACTAAAGACCCACCACCATGCTTTTCACTAAAGACCCATCACCATGCTTCACAAAAGACCCACCACCATGCTTCACAAAAGACCCACCACCATGCTTCACTAAAGACCCACCACCATGCTTCACTAAAAACCCACCAACATGCTTCACCAAAGACCCACCACCATGCTTCACTAAAGACCCACCATGCTTCACCAAAGACCCACCACTACGCTTCACCAAAGACCCACCACTACGCTTCACCAAAGACCCACCACCACGCTTCACTAAAGACCCACCATGCTTCACTAAAAACCCACCAACATGCTGGAGTACATCATTTTCTTTTCTCCGAACAGAATGCTTTCATTTAAACCAAAAAGCTATAATTTGGTCTCATCCGTCCTCAGAACATTTTTAAAATAACTGTCTGGATGGTCCAAATGCTCTTGGAGTGACCATTGTTGGTTGTCTTCACCTGAGGACAGTAACAGGTCTCTTGAAATTCTTCTACTGTACATGGTGTGTCTGGATGAGGTTTGGTGGTGCCACCATCAACAACTCCTCTTCTGAGGTTTTCAGAAATTTCCTTTGATTGTTCCAGATTTGGATATATCTCTGTTCTTTGTCATTCCACCGATTGAAAACCAGACTGCAATTTCACCTTCAATTTAACTGCAAATCCTAGAGATTCACATACATTTGCCACTCATATGTGGGTAATAATATAAAGAGTTATTCCTCATTTATTTACATTTATTTCCTCAATAAATGACCAATAATAATATTTCGAGTTAATCTTTATCTACTTTTTAGAATTGTGTGGAAAATCTGATGAAATTTTAGGTCATCTCTTTTTTTAGTCTTATCTGATCTCATCCAGCCATCTGTTCTCCTTACAGATATATCCTGTAGCCATTCTGGAAGCACATGAGAAACAAACTTGCGTGGCTGCTGCGTAATTGCTTGCGTGAATATTAAAGTCCCGTAATGCTGAGACAGGAGTTGAGTTGTTTGAGAAGTTTTTATTAAGATTTTGCAAAAACCCAAAAGAATGCTTCAAGGTCAGAGAGACATTAGTCAAACACATGATACGAGGAGACATCATAAACGCAAACATGCTGGACAAAATTGAACTCACGAGACTCAGGAGAGTCAGACAGAAATACACAGACTATATACTGATGAAACTAATGAAAGGACAACAAAAAAGATGAACATAGGAAAAGGTGGGGAGAACAGAACGAGACATGGTAGAGACAGAACGAGACATGGTGGAGACAGAACGAGACAGGCAGAGACAGAACGAGACATGACAGGGGGGCAGGGTCTCTGAAGTTGATCAACATATAAAGAACATCTTTTTAGAACTGGCATACATTACTTGCATTGAAAATAAAGTACAGTAACATGTATGGCCATATGCACTTGTGTGGTTAGATGTGCATTAAAACATTCCAATAAAGCAGTCCCATAGTCCTGATAGAGAGAGACCTCCTCTTCCTCCTCCTCCTCCTCCTTTTCCTCCTCCTCCTCCTTTTCCTCCTCCTCCTCTTCCTCTTCCTCCTCTACAGACCTACACACAGTCTGTGATATGAGGAGCTCCCCTGGCCTTTGCAGATCCTCAGCCCACATGGT